>NC_135414.1:300000-440000 GCF_051991245.1 Festucalex cinctus
ATGATTCTAGCATGAAATTGCTTGGGCACCTGTTAATTTTTAAGATTTTGACACATTCAGCTCAAATGTACACAATTGCTGATTATGGCTGTCAAACCTAAACCAAACGTTGTGCACTCAAATCTTTTGCTATATTTAGTTTATTTTGGCATCCGGATGATGATTCTAGCATGAAATTGCTTGGGCACCTGTTAATTTTTAAGATTTTGACACATTCAGCTCAAATGTACAATCATGCGCTAAAAACGCATTTAAAGCAATAAAAAGGTGATTATGGCTGTCAAACCTAAACCAAACGTTGTGCACTCAAATCTTTTGCTGTATTTAGTTTATTTTGGCATCCGGATGATGATTCTAGCATGAAATTGCTTGGGCACCTGTTAATTTTTAAGATTTTGACACATTCAGCTCAAATGTACACAATTGCTGATTATGGCTGTCAAATCTAAACCAAACGTTGTGCACTCAAATCTTTTGCTGTATTTAGTTTATTTTGGCATCCGGATGATGATTCTAGCATGAAATTGCTTGGGCACCTGTTAATTTTTAAGATTTTGACACATTCAGCTCAAATGTACAATCATGCGCTAAAAACGCATTTAAAGCAATAAAAAGGTGATTATGGCTGTCAAACCTAAACCAAACGTTGTGCACTCAAATCTTTTGCTGTATTTAGTTTATTTTGGCATCCGGATGATGATTCTAGCATGAAATTGCTTGGGCACCTGTTAATTTTTAAGATTTTGACACATTCAGCTCAAATGTACACAATTGCTGATTATGGCTGTCAAATCTAAACCAAACGTTGTGCACTCAAATCTTTTGCTGTATTTAGTTTATTTTGGCGTCCGGATGATGATTCTAGCATGAAATTGCTTGGGCACCTGTTAATTTTTAAGATTTTGACACATTCAGCTCAAATGTACACAATTGCTGATTATGGCTGTCAAATCTAAACCAAACGTTGTGCACTCAAATCTTTTGCTGTATTTAGTTTATTTTGGCATCCGGATGATGATTCTAGCATGAAATTGCTTGGGCACCTGTTAATTTTTAAGATTTTGACACATTCAGCTAAAATGTACAATCATGCTCTAAAAACACATTTAAAGCAATAAAAAGGTGATTATGGCTGTCAAACCTAAACCAAACGTTGTGCACTCAAATCTTTTGCTGTATTTAGTTTATTTTGGCATCCGGATGATGATTCTAGCATGAAATTGCTTGGGCACCTGTTAATTTGTAAGATTTTGACACATTCAGCTCAAATGTACACAATTGCTGATTATGGCTGTCAAATCTAAACCAAACGTTGTGCACTCAAATCTTTTGCTGTATTTAGTTTATTTTGGCATCCGGATGATGATTCTAGCATGAAATTGCTTGGGCACCTGTTAATTTTTAAGATTTTGACACATTCAGCTCAAATGTACAATCATGCGCTAAAAACGCATTTAAAGCAATAAAAAGGTGATTATGGCTGTCAAACCTAAACCAAACGTTGTGCACTCAAATCTTTTGCTGTATTTAGTTTATTTTGGCATCCGGATGATGATTCTAGCATGAAATTGCTTGGGCACTTGTTAATTTTTAAGATTTTGACACATTCAGCTCAAATGTACAATCATGCGCTAAAAACGCATTTAAAGCAATAAAAAGGTGATTATGGCTGTCAAACCTAAACCAAACGTTGTGCACTCAAATCTTTTGCTGTATTTAGTTTATTTTGGCATCCGGATGATGATTCTAGCATGAAATTGCTTGGGCACCTGTTAATTTTTAAGATTTTGACACATTCAGCTCAAATGTACAATCATGCGCTAAAAACGCATTTAAAGCAATAAAAAGGTGATTATGGCTGTCAAACCTAAACCAAACGTTGTGCACTCAAATCTTTTTCTGTATTTAGTTTATTTTGGCATCCGGATGATGATTCTAGCATGAAATTGCTTGGGCACCTGTTCATTTTTAAGATTTTGACACATTCAGCTCAAATGTACACAATTGCTGATTATGGCTGTCAAATCTAAACCAAACGTTGTGCACTCAAATCTTTTGCTGTATTTAGTTTATTTTGGCATCCGGATGATGATTCTAGCATGAAATTGCTTGGGCACCTGTTAATTTTGAAGATTTTGACACATTCAGCTCAAATGTACACAATTGCTGATTATGGCTGTCAAATCTAAACCAAACGTTGTGCACTCAAATCTTTTGCTGTATTTAGTTTATTTGGGCATCCGGATGATGATTCTAGCATGAAATTGCTTGGGCACCTGTTAATGTTTAAGATTTTGACACATTCAGCTCAAATGTACGCAATTGCTGATTATGGCTGTCAAATCTAAACCAAACGTTGTGCACTCAAATCTTTTGCAGTATTTAGTTTATTTTGGCATCCGGATGATGATTCTAGCATGAGATTGCTTGGGCACATGTTAATTTTTAAGATTTTAACACATTTAGCTCAAATGTACAATCATGCGCTAAAAACGCATTTTAAAGCAATAAAAATGTGAATATGGCTGTCAAACCTAAACCAAACGTTGTGCACTCAAATCTTTTGCTGTATTTAGTTTATTTTGGCATCCGGATGATGATTCTCGCATGAAATTGCTTGGGCACCTGTTAATTTTTAAGATTTTGACACATTCAGCTCAAATGTACAATCATGCGCTAAAAACGCATTTAAAGCAATAAAAAGGTGATTATGGCTGTCAAACTTAAACCAAACGTTGTGCACTCAAATCTTTTGCTGTATTTAGTTCATTTTGGCATCCGGATGATGATTCTAGCATGAAATTGCTTGGGCACCTGTTAATTTTTAAGATTTTGACACATTCAGCTCAAATGTACACAATTGCTGATTATGGCTGTCAAATCTAAACCAAACGTTGTGCACTCAAATCTTTTGCTGTATTTAGTTTATTTTGGCATCCGGATGATGATTCTAGCATGAAATTGCTTGGGCACCTGTTAATTTTTAAGATTTTGACACATTCAGCTCAAATGTACAATCATGCGCTAAAAACGCATTTAAAGCAATAAAAAGGTGATTATGGCTGTCAAACTTAAACCAAACGTTGTGCACTCAAATCTTTTGCTGTATTTAGTTTATTTTGGCATCCGGATGATGATTCTAGCATGAAATTGCTTGGGCACCTGTTAATTTTTAAGATTTTGACACATTCAGCTCAAATGTACACAATTGCTTATTATGGCTGTCAAATCTAAACCAAACGTTGTGCACTCAAATCTTTTGCTGTATTTAGTTTATTTTGGCATCCGGATGATGATTCTAGCATGAAATTGCTTGGGCACCTGTTAATTTTTAAGATTTTGACACATTTAGGCCAAATGTACAATCATGCGCTAAAAACGCATTTAAAGCAATAAAAAGATGATTATGGCTGTCAAACCTAAACCAAACGTTGTGCACTCAAATCTTTTGCTGTATTTAGTTTATTTTGGCATCCGGATGATGATTCTAGCATGAAATTGCCTGGGCACCTGTTAATTTTGAAGATTTTGACACATTCAGCTCAAATGTACACAATTGCTGATTATGGCTGTCAAATCTAAACCAAACGTTGTGCACTCAAAACTTTTGCTGTATTTAGTTTATTTTGGCATCCGGATGATGATTCTAGCATGAAATTGCTTGGGCACCTGTTAATTTTTAAGATTTTGACACATTCAGCTCAAATGTACACAATTGCTGATTATGGCTGTCAAATCTAAACCAAACGTTGTGCACTCAAATCTTTTGCTGTATTTAGTTTATTTTGGCATCCGGATGATGATTCTAGCATGAAATTGCTTGGGCACTTGTTAATTTTTAAGATTTTGACACATTCAGCTCAAATGTACAATCATGCGCTAAAAACGCATTTAAAGCAATAAAAAGGTGATTATGGCTGTCAAACCTAAACCAAACGTTGTGCACTCAAATCTTTTGCTGTATTTAGTTTATTTTGGCATCCGGATGATGATTCTAGCATGAAATTGCTTGGGCACCTGTTAATTTTTAAGATTTTGACACATTCAGCTCAAATGTACAATCATGCGCTAAAAACGCATTTAAAGCAATAAAAAGGTGATTATGGCTGTCAAACCTAAACCAAACGTTGTGCACTCAAATCTTTTTCTGTATTTAGTTTATTTTGGCATCCGGATGATGATTCTAGCATGAAATTGCTTGGGCACCTGTTCATTTTTAAGATTTTGACACATTCAGCTCAAATGTACACAATTGCTGATTATGGCTGTCAAATCTAAACCAAACGTTGTGCACTCAAATCTTTTGCTGTATTTAGTTTATTTTGGCATCCGGATGATGATTCTAGCATGAAATTGCTTGGGCACCTGTTAATTTTTAAGATTTTGACACATTCAGCTCAAATGTACAATCATGCGCTAAAAACGCATTTAAAGCAATAAAAAGGTGATTATGGCTGTCAAACCTAAACCAAACGTTGTGCATTCAAATCTTTTGCTGTATTTAGTTTATTTTGGCATCCGGATGATGATTCTAGCATGAAATTGCTTGGGCACCTGTTAATTTTTAAGATTTTGACTCATTCAGCTCAAATGTACACAATTGCTGATTATGGCTGTCAAATCTAAACCAAACGTTGTGCACTCAAATCTTTTGCTGTATTTAGTTTATTTTGGCATCCGGATGATGATTCTAGCATGAAATTGCTTGGGCACCTGTTAATTTTTAAGATTTTGACACATTCAGCTCAAATGTACACAATTGCTGATTATGGCTGTCAAATCTAAACCAAACGTTGTGCACTCAAATCTTTTGCTGTATTTAGTTTATTTTGGCATCCGGATGATGATTCTAGCATGAAATTGCTTGGGCACCTGTTAATTTTTAAGATTTTGACACATTCAGCTCAAATGTACAATCATGCGCTAAAAACGCATTTAAAGCAATAAAAAGGTGATTATGGCTGTCAAACCTAAACCAAACGTTGTGCACTCAAATCTTTTGCTGTATTTAGTTTATTTTGGCATCCGGATGATGATTCTAGCATGAAATTGCTTGGGCACCTGTTAATTTTTAAGATTTTGACACATTCAGCTCAAATGTACACAATTGCTGATTATGGCTGTCAAATCTAAACCAAACGTTGTGCACTCAAATCTTTTGCTGTATTTAGTTTATTTTGGCATCCGGATGATGATTCTAGCATGAAATTGCTTGGGCACCTGTTAATTTTTAAGATTTTGACACATTCAGCTCAAATGTACAATCATGCGCTACAAACGCATTTAAAGCAATAAAAAGGTGATTATGGCTGTCAAACCTAAACCAAACGTTGTGCACTCAAATCTTTTGCTGTATTTAGTTTATTTTGGCATCCGGATGATGATTCTAGCATGAAATTGCTTGGGCACCTGTTAATTTTTAAGATTTTGACCCATTCAGCTCAAATGTACACAATTGCTGATTATGGCTGTCAAATCTAAACCAAACGTTGTGCACTCAAATCTTTTGCTGTATTTAGTTTATTTTAGCATCCGGATGATGATTCTAGCATGAAATTGCTTGGGCACCTGTTAATTTTTAAGATTTTGACACATTCAGCTCAAATGTAAACAATTGCTGATTATGGGTGTCAAATCTAAACCAAACGTTGTGCACTCAAATCGTTTGCTGTATTTAGTTTATTTTGGCATCCGGATGATGATTCTAGCATGAAATTGCTTGGGCACCTGTTAATTTTTAAGATTTTGACACATTCAGCTCAAATGTACAATCATGCGCTAAAAAGGCATTTAAAGCAATAAAAAGGTGATTATGGCTGTCAAACCTAAACCAAACGTTGTGCACTCAAATCTTTTGCTGTATTTAGTTTATTTTGGCATCCGGATGATGATTCTAGCATGAAATTGCTTGGGCACCTGTTAATTTTGAAGATTTTGACACATTCAGCTCAAATGTACACAATTGCTGATTATGGCTGTCAAATCTAAACCAAACGTTGTGCACTCAAATCTTTTGCTGTATTTAGTTTATTTGGGCATCCGGATGATGATTCTAGCATGAAATTGCTTGGGCACCTGTTAATGTTTAAGATTTTGACACATTCAGCTCAAATGTACGCAATTGCTGATTATGGCTGTCAAATCTAAACCAAACGTTGTGCACTCAAATCTTTTGCAGTATTTAGTTTATTTTGGCATCCGGATGATGATTCTAGCATGAGATTGCTTGGGCACATGTTAATTTTTAAGATTTTAACACATTTAGCTCAAATGTACAATCATGCGCTAAAAACGCATTTTAAAGCAATAAAAATGTGAATATGGCTGTCAAACCTAAACCAAACGTTGTGCACTCAAATCTTTTGCTGTATTTAGTTTTTTTTGGCATCCGGATGATGATTCTAGCATGAAATTGCTTGGGCACCTGTTAATTTTTAAGATTTTGACACATTCAGCTCAAATGTACACAATTGCTGATTATGGCTGTCAAACCTAAACCAAACGTTGTGCACTCAAATCTTTTGCTGTATTTAGTTCATTTTGGCATCCGGATGATGATTCTAGCATGAAATTGCTTGGGCACCTGTTAATTTTTAAGATTTTGACACATTCAGCTCAAATGTACACAATTGCTGATTATGGCTGTCAAATCTAAACCAAACGTTGTGCACTCAAATCTTTTGCTGTATTTAGTTTATTTTGGCATCCGGATGATGATTCTCGCATGAAATTGCTTGGGCACCTGTTAATTTTTAAGATTTTGACACATTCAGCTCAAATGTACAATCATGCGCTAAAAACGCATTTAAAGCAATAAAAAGGTGATTATGGCTGTCAAACTTAAACCAAACGTTGTGCACTCAAATCTTTTGCTGTATTTAGTTCATTTTGGCATCCGGATGATGATTCTAGCATGAAATTGCTTGGGCACCTGTTAATTTTTAAGATTTTGACACATTCAGCTCAAATGTACACAATTGCTGATTATGGCTGTCAAATCTAAACCAAACGTTGTGCACTCAAATCTTTTGCTGTATTTAGTTTATTTTGGCATCCGGATGATGATTCTAGCATGAAATTGCTTGGGCACCTGTTAATTTTTAAGATTTTGACACATTCAGCTCAAATGTACAATCATGCGCTAAAAACGCATTTAAAGCAATAAAAAGGTGATTATGGCTGTCAAACCTAAACCAAACGTTGTGCACTCAAATCTTTTGCTGTATTTAGTTTATTTTGGCATCCGGATGATGATTCTAGCATGAAATTGCTTGGGCACCTGTTAATTTTTAAGATTTTGACACATTCAGCTCAAATGTACAATCATGCGCTAAAAACGCATTTAAAGCAATAAAAAGGTGATTATGGCTGTCAAACCTAAACCAAACGTTGTGCACTCAAATCTTTTTCTGTATTTAGTTTATTTTGGCATCCGGATGATGATTCTAGCATGAAATTGCTTGGGCACCTGTTCATTTTTAAGATTTTGACACATTCAGCTCAAATGTACACAATTGCTGATTATGGCTGTCAAATCTAAACCAAACGTTGTGCACTCAAATCTTTTGCTGTATTTAGTTTATTTTGGCATCCGGATGATGATTCTAGCATGAAATTGCTTGGGCACCTGTTAATTTTTAAGATTTTGACACATTCAGCTCAAATGTACAATCATGCGCTAAAAACGCATTTAAAGCAATAAAAAGGTGATTATGGCTGTCAAACCTAAACCAAACGTTGTGCATTCAAATCTTTTGCTGTATTTAGTTTATTTTGGCATCCGGATGATGATTCTAGCATGAAATTGCTTGGGCACCTGTTAATTTTTAAGATTTTGACTCATTCAGCTCAAATGTACACAATTGCTGATTATGGCTGTCAAATCTAAACCAAACGTTGTGCACTCAAATCTTTTGCTGTATTTAGTTTATTTTGGCATCCGGATGATGATTCTAGCATGAAATTGCTTGGGCACCTGTTAATTTTTAAGATTTTGACACATTCAGCTCAAATGTACACAATTGCTGATTATGGCTGTCAAATCTAAACCAAACGTTGTGCACTCAAATCTTTTGCTGTATTTAGTTTATTTTGGCATCCGGATGATGATTCTAGCATGAAATTGCTTGGGCACCTGTTAATTTTTAAGATTTTGACACATTCAGCTCAAATGTACAATCATGCGCTAAAAACGCATTTAAAGCAATAAAAAGGTGATTATGGCTGTCAAACCTAAACCAAACGTTGTGCACTCAAATCTTTTGCTGTATTTAGTTTATTTTGGCATCCGGATGATGATTCTAGCATGAAATTGCTTGGGCACCTGTTAATTTTTAAGATTTTGACACATTCAGCTCAAATGTACACAATTGCTGATTATGGCTGTCAAATCTAAACCAAACGTTGTGCACTCAAATCTTTTGCTGTATTTAGTTTATTTTGGCATCCGGATGATGATTCTAGCATGAAATTGCTTGGGCACCTGTTAATTTTTAAGATTTTGACACATTCAGCTCAAATGTACAATCATGCGCTACAAACGCATTTAAAGCAATAAAAAGGTGATTATGGCTGTCAAACCTAAACCAAACGTTGTGCACTCAAATCTTTTGCTGTATTTAGTTTATTTTGGCATCCGGATGATGATTCTAGCATGAAATTGCTTGGGCACCTGTTAATTTTTAAGATTTTGACCCATTCAGCTCAAATGTACACAATTGCTGATTATGGCTGTCAAATCTAAACCAAACGTTGTGCACTCAAATCTTTTGCTGTATTTAGTTTATTTTAGCATCCGGATGATGATTCTAGCATGAAATTGCTTGGGCACCTGTTAATTTTTAAGATTTTGACACATTCAGCTCAAATGTAAACAATTGCTGATTATGGGTGTCAAATCTAAACCAAACGTTGTGCACTCAAATCGTTTGCTGTATTTAGTTTATTTTGGCATCCGGATGATGATTCTAGCATGAAATTGCTTGGGCACCTGTTAATTTTTAAGATTTTGACACATTCAGCTCAAATGTACAATCATGCGCTAAAAAGGCATTTAAAGCAATAAAAAGGTGATTATGGCTGTCAAACCTAAACCAAACGTTGTGCACTCAAATCTTTTGCTGTATTTAGTTTATTTTGGCATCCGGATGATGATTCTAGCATGAAATTGCTTGGGCACCTGTTAATTTTGAAGATTTTGACACATTCAGCTCAAATGTACACAATTGCTGATTATGGCTGTCAAATCTAAACCAAACGTTGTGCACTCAAATCTTTTGCTGTATTTAGTTTATTTGGGCATCCGGATGATGATTCTAGCATGAAATTGCTTGGGCACCTGTTAATGTTTAAGATTTTGACACATTCAGCTCAAATGTACGCAATTGCTGATTATGGCTGTCAAATCTAAACCAAACGTTGTGCACTCAAATCTTTTGCAGTATTTAGTTTATTTTGGCATCCGGATGATGATTCTAGCATGAGATTGCTTGGGCACATGTTAATTTTTAAGATTTTAACACATTTAGCTCAAATGTACAATCATGCGCTAAAAACGCATTTTAAAGCAATAAAAATGTGAATATGGCTGTCAAACCTAAACCAAACGTTGTGCACTCAAATCTTTTGCTGTATTTAGTTTTTTTTGGCATCCGGATGATGATTCTAGCATGAAATTGCTTGGGCACCTGTTAATTTTTAAGATTTTGACACATTCAGCTCAAATGTACACAATTGCTGATTATGGCTGTCAAACCTAAACCAAACGTTGTGCACTCAAATCTTTTGCTGTATTTAGTTCATTTTGGCATCCGGATGATGATTCTAGCATGAAATTGCTTGGGCACCTGTTAATTTTTAAGATTTTGACACATTCAGCTCAAATGTACACAATTGCTGATTATGGCTGTCAAATCTAAACCAAACGTTGTGCACTCAAATCTTTTGCTGTATTTAGTTTATTTTGGCATCCGGATGATGATTCTCGCATGAAATTGCTTGGGCACCTGTTAATTTTTAAGATTTTGACACATTCAGCTCAAATGTACAATCATGCGCTAAAAACGCATTTAAAGCAATAAAAAGGTGATTATGGCTGTCAAACTTAAACCAAACGTTGTGCACTCAAATCTTTTGCTGTATTTAGTTCATTTTGGCATCCGGATGATGATTCTAGCATGAAATTGCTTGGGCACCTGTTAATTTTTAAGATTTTGACACATTCAGCTCAAATGTACACAATTGCTGATTATGGCTGTCAAATCTAAACCAAACGTTGTGCACTCAAATCTTTTGCTGTATTTAGTTTATTTTGGCATCCGGATGATGATTCTAGCATGAAATTGCTTGGGCACCTGTTAATTTTTAAGATTTTGACACATTCAGCTCAAATGTACAATCATGCGCTAAAAACGCATTTAAAGCAATAAAAAGGTGATTATGGCTGTCAAACTTAAACCAAACGTTGTGCACTCAAATCTTTTGCTGTATTTAGTTTATTTTGGCATCCGGATGATGATTCTAGCATGAAATTGCTTGGGCACCTGTTAATTTTTAAGATTTTGACACATTCAGCTCAAATGTACACAATTGCTTATTATGGCTGTCAAATCTAAACCAAACGTTGTGCACTCAAATCTTTTGCTGTATTTAGTTTATTTTGGCATCCGGATGATGATTCTAGCATGAAATTGCTTGGGCACCTGTTAATTTTTAAGATTTTGACACATTTAGGCCAAATGTACAATCATGCGCTAAAAACGCATTTAAAGCAATAAAAAGATGATTATGGCTGTCAAACCTAAACCAAACGTTGTGCACTCAAATCTTTTGCTGTATTTAGTTTATTTTGGCATCCGGATGATGATTCTAGCATGAAATTGCCTGGGCACCTGTTAATTTTGAAGATTTTGACACATTCAGCTCAAATGTACACAATTGCTGATTATGGCTGTCAAATCTAAACCAAACGTTGTGCACTCAAAACTTTTGCTGTATTTAGTTTATTTTGGCATCCGGATGATGATTCTAGCATGAAATTGCTTGGGCACCTGTTAATTTTTAAGATTTTGACACATTCAGCTCAAATGTACACAATTGCTGATTATGGCTGTCAAATCTAAACCAAACGTTGTGCACTCAAATCTTTTGCTGTATTTAGTTTATTTTGGCATCCGGATGATGATTCTAGCATAAAATTGCTTGGGCACCTGTTAATTTTTAAGATTTTGACACATTCAGCTCAAATGTACACAATTGCTGATTATGGCTGTCAAATCTAAACCAAACGTTGTGCACTCAAATCTTTTGCTGTATTTAGTTTATTTTGGCATCCGGATGATGATTCTAGCATGAAATTGCTTGGGCACCTGTTAATTGTTAAGAATTTGATACATTCAGCTCAAATGTACAATCATGCGCTAAAAACGCATTTAAAGCAATAAAAAGTGTCACGACGAGGAGAGGTAGGACCCAGACGCAGGATAAGGTAAGCCACCAAGGCAGCAGGTTTATTTCCGGCCAACCAGCGTCTCCTCTCAAGCTGAGAGGAGAACGGGGAAGCAAAAAGGTGGAGAACAAAAAACGCTCCACTGGGGAGGAAAAAACAGGCAAAAGGTATAGGGGACAACAAAAGGCGCTCCGCTAGGGAGGAAAAAGGCTCAAGGCAAAAGGGGTAACTAAAGGCGCTCCGCTGGTGAGGACAAGGCACAAAAACAAGACAAGGCACAAAAACAAGGCAAGACAATAAGCAATAAGCAACCGGGAACAAGGACTCGAGGACTGGGGGACGCTTCCATGCACTGACTGTGTGTGACACTTCGGCCCTGAGGGGAGAATGCAGGTGGCTTTTATTGTGAGTCTTGATTGGTGGCAGGTGGTGGTAATCATGGGCGGGGACCGGTAATTAGGGAGCGGCAGGAAGGGCAAGTGACCTGGGGTGAGAGGAGAGTTAGGATTTTCAAAACAAGACAGGAAACATGGACACAAAATAAAAGCATGGGCCGTCACGCCGGTGGCGGCGTGACAGTACCCCCCCCTCAAGGGCCGGCTCCTGACGGCCCTTCAACATCAAAAAGTCCCAAAAACAAGGGCGGGCGGAAGGGGGCACGGAGGTGGGAACACGGCCCACCCATCCGTCCCAGACAAAAGGCAGTTCAGGAGGGCGTCCTCGACGCCCGACAAGAGAGTCCCAGCGGGGCCAGTCAGGAGGGCGTCCCCGACGCCCGACGAGGAGGGCCCGGCGGGGCCAGTCAGGAGGGCGTCCTCGACGCCCGACGAGGAGCAGAGGTGGCGGAAGGGTGTTCGCCGCCAGATGAGGAGCAGGAGGCGGCCGCTGGCCGGGCGCCGCCGGAACTGGTGCAGGCGATGGCGGCCGCTGGCCGGGCGCCGCCGGAACTGGTGCAGGCGATGGCGTCAGCAAACGTTGTGCACTCAAATCTTTTGCTGTATTGTATTTTGCTGGGATTTCCCATCGCGAGATGCTGTGACTATCGCGTGACCGGTAGCGAGACTGGGAAAATCTAACATGGCGGCGCTCTGCTGCTAAAATAGAATTAGCTTTATATTTCTAATTAAACCCGAATTTAATGATTAGATAAATTCGATTTTTTTCTTTTCTAAGAAAGATCGGAAATATTATCCAGTGTGGACGACCTCGAACGTTTTATTGACGATCATTTTTATAGCTGCGCGATGGATGAGCCTGCGGCTAGTCGGGATAATCCTTCGAAAAAAAAAAGGAAAAATGACTCGTCAACAGACACGGACGATTTAGCAACCGCCGACGTATCGGTGAGTATGCTGGATTCCATAAATAAAAAACTTGACGTCCTCTGTCTTATCCGCGAGGACGTCAAAGAATTAAAGGCAAGTTTGGAATTCGTTAGCCAACAGGTAAGCGATCTCCAATGCGATAACTCCGAGCTACGCTCCTCTCTCGTCGCTGTCACAGCCGAGTTGGAGACGATTAAAAAGGAAAATAAAATGCTAAAGGAAACGGTCTTAGATGTTCAATCCCGTAGTATGCGGGAAAATCTAATATTCTCAGGTATATCCGAAAATTCTCCAGATAATCCAGAGGGTGAGATAAAAAAATTCATGACATCATCGCTAAAGATCCCACAGGAGACGGTAAATAATATCTCTTTTCACCGTGTACACAGGCTCGGAGCTCGTAAGGGCAATAAGCCCCGTCCTATTATTGCTAAGTTCGAACATTTTAAACATAAAGAATTGGTAAAAAGTAAAGGACGGGAGCTCAAAGGGACATCTTTCGGGATGAATGATCAATTCCCAAGAGAGATAAACGAGCGGCGAAAAGTACTGTTTCCTATAATGAAACAAAATAGACAGGAGGGTAAACGGACTTCGATGGTCGTTGATAAATTATATATCGACGGCCAGCTATTCCGAAACCCAACCTCGACCCCTTGGCTGTTCTAACTGGCAATTGGTAGAGCTGAGCATTGTGTGATTATTTGACGTATGTATATGTATATGTATGTGTATGTATATGTGTATATATGTATATATATGTATATGTATATGTATGTATATGTATGGATAATGGGTTACGAAATAGAATATGAATTTATATTATGCATAGGCTATATAGTAATAATAATAATAATAATAATAATAATAATAATAATATAGAAATATATTCTTAAAAAAAATAAATTAATAATAATAATAATAATCTCGCTTAGGTCACCATTTACTGGTGTATTGTTATGTTGAATCCCCCACAGATTTCCTTCACACTCACTTCCCCCCACGTTTCTTCACTATTATACTTATCTACTTGCTATCTCTCTCTTTATATAAATTATATAAATTGCCTAATTACTCTTTTGCTATCCTACAATATGTTAATATTAATAAGCAGCTTATATAGATGTATACATAAGACTGAGTCTATATTGCTTGTATGCAGAAATTAGTTCTGGTCTCCTGGAATGTGTGTGGCGCTCGGTCCCAGGCAAAAAGAATAAAAATTTTAGACCATCTCTCAAAATTTAAGGCAGATATTTGTCTCCTACAAGAAACCCACTTACAAAAATCAGAAGAAAAATTATTTATAGATAAAAATTTTAGTCAAGTTTACTCTGCCTCCTATAATAGTAGACAAAGAGGTGTCTCTATACTTATACATAAGAATTTATTCTTTACTCTAAATAATATAGTAACAGATTTAGAGGGCCGATATATTATTATCCAGGTAACTATATTTAATAAAGTATATACAATTGGTAATTTATATGCCCCAAATAATGATGACCCTGATTTTTTCCATGAATTTTTCTCTCGGTTACTCGATTTAGCAACAAATTCTACTATTATTATTGGAGGTGATTTTAACACGGTCTTGAACCCGTTAATAGATCGTTCTAATAATACGATATATACAAGGCGATTACGATCCGCTAAAGTAATAGATGAATATATGGAGGATTCTGGCCTCAGCGATGGCTGGAGACTTCAAAACCCAACTAAGAAGGAATTTACTTTCTTCTCTGCTGTGCACCGATCATTCTCAAGAATTGATTTTTTCCTTACAAATAATTCTATTGTTGATAAAACTGCTATAAAAATACATTCTATAATTATAAGTGATCATGCACCAGTCTCCCTCACTCTACAAATTGACTCTACCTTTAAACCTCCCCCGATATGGCGTTTTAACATCTCATTACTGAAAGACGTAGAGTTTGATAAAATTATTAGAAGGGAGTGGGCAGATTTTTTGGAAATAAATGACTCTCCAAATATATCTCCATCTCTTCTCTGGGAAGCAGGGAAAGCGGTAATTAGAGGGAAAATTATATCATATTCAACTTATAAAAAGAAACAGGATCAAAAATTAGAAAAATACCTGGAAGATAAAATTAAACAACTAACGGATGAATATGTATTAAACCCAAATAATCAAATATGGATAGAACTACAGAATATAAAAATACAGTTAGATAACATGTTATCTAAAAAGACAGAGTTTATAATACAACAGTTGAGATATAATAATTTTGAACATAATAATAAATCAGGTAAATTCCTGGCAAATCAACTTCAACGGAATCGGGAAAAATCTCTTATAACGGCTATTAAAGATATAAATGGTGAATGCACACAATCACCAGAAGAAATTAACCATATTTTTTATAACTATTATCGAAATCTATACACAGAAATTAATAGACCTAACCCTGAATATATTGAGGAATTCCTAAACAGCTTAAATATACCTCAGTTATCTATTGAACATAAAGATATTCTCGATACCCCGCTTACTATAGATGAGTTGTATCGTGCTTTAGACAGTATGCCTAATGGCAGAGCACCTGGTCCAGACGGCTTTCCGGCTATATTTTTTAAACATTTCTGGTTAATGTTTGCTCCATTATTTCTAAGAGTAGTAACTGAAATTAAAAGTAAAGGTGATATACGTCAAGATATGAATATAGCAGCAATTAAACTTTTATTAAAGCCAGAAAAAGACCCTACCCTCCCGTCAAGTTACCGACCGATATCACTAATTAATACCGATATTAAAATTATCGCTAAGGCCTTGGCATCTCGATTAGAGACGGTAATCTCGACAATTATTCATAGTGATCAAACAGGTTTTATTAAAGGTCGTCATTCTACTAATAATATTAGGAGACTCTTTAACTTGATTAGTATGTCACAGCGGTATGATAAAAAGGCAGTTGTTATTTCGCTGGATGCAGAAAAAGCATTCGATAAAGTTAACTGGTCCTTCCTCTTTGCTGTCTTAAATAAATTCGGCTTCGGGGAGTCATTCATTCAATGGGTCTCAATATTATATGATTCTCCTAAAGCTACAGTTACTACTAATGGGATTACATCACAGAGTTTTACTTTACAAAGGGGAACAAGACAAGGGTGCCCAATTTCTCCTTTATTATTTGCTATATTTATTGAGCCGCTTGCATTAGCTATACGTCAGGATAGACGGATCCAAGGAATCCACTCCGGGACAATAGAACATAAAATTAATCTATATGCCGATGATATATTACTCTATTTAGAAGAACCTGCTATCTCGCTAGGGGAAGCATTTAAATTAATAACTAAATTCTCTCACTTATCAGATTACTCTATTAACTGGACAAAATCAACATTATTACCTATTACAGAAAATTCATGGAATCCTACAAGTCAGGATCCACACTACTCCTTTCCTACAGGTAATTTAAAATACTTAGGTGTTAAAATTTCACCTAAGTTAACTGAATTAACTTCTTTAAATTTTTCACCATTATTGGATAGTATCCGTAGTGACCTGGAGCGCTGGAATAATCTTCCGATCTCTTTAATAGGACGGATAGCTACTATAAAAATGAAAGTTTTACCAAAGATTAATTATTTATTTTCAATGATTCCATTTAAACCTACGTCTAACTGGTTCCAATCGCTGGACTCTGCTATCATAAAATTCTATTGGAATAAAACAAAAAGCCAAAATTAGTCTATCTACTCTTCAGGAAAGTAAATCTAAAGGAGGTTTAGAGGCGCCAAACTTTATGTACTATTATTTAGCTAATCAACTACAATATCTTGTGCTATGGACACAACCCAACAGAGATACTAACTGTTGGTTGGAATTGGAGCAGAAGGATTGTAATAATCTTAGACTGTCAGATTTACTCTTTATTACAAAATCAATAAGACGACATAATTGTTTTAAAAACCCAATGATAGCCGCCACCCTGACTGCCTGGTGGAAGGCATTAGAAATTACAAACTCCCAATTGGCGCCCTGTGGGCTCTCTCCCATTTGGCATAACCCCGACTTTCAACTTAATAATCAGTCGTTCCATTTAAGCCTATGGGAGCAGAAAGGAATTACACACCTTCATCATCTTTTCTCAGATAATAAGTTTATATCGTATACAAACTTGGTCCAGAAATATGAAATAAAAAAGGGAAATTTCTTACATTATCTGCAAGTTAAAAATATGGTTAAGAAACAAATCCCAACACTTCAGGATACGCTCCAACTGCCTGTCTTAGCTAAAGATATTATAAAGCTTTCTCCAACAACAATAAAGAAAATATCAAAAATATATAAGTTATTTTTATACACAAATAAAACATATTTACCGACTTTAAAATGGGAAAAAGACTTGTCTATAGTTCCGGAACCAGACTTTTGGACCCAAATCTGTGAAAATGTATTTAAAATGACCAAACAGACAAATTTGCAACTTATCCAATATAAGATACTTCATAGAACATATATTACACAATATATGATGAAAAAAATGGGACTCTCTGACTCCGACATTTGTCTCCAGTGCTCACAAAACACTGCCGATACTTATCTTCATGCTTTATGGTCATGTACTCCAGTGCTGCATTTCTGGACTAAAATCTTGGGAAAGCTCGCTGATATATTAAACTGTAGGCTTCCTTTATCTCCAAGACTGTGTTTACTAGGTGACTTAACAATAACTGAGCTACCATGTAAACAATCTCAATCTATATTTATAGCCCTTACTATTGCTAAAAAAAATAATCCTTGTCAATTGGAAAAATAAACAATCTCTAAATATCGACCACTGGTTAAACTTACTAATAAATTATATCTCAATGGAAAAAATCTCTGCCTTAAATAAAAATCAAGTATCAAGATTCAAACAAATATGGTCTATGTACATAGAAGTACATAGCAGCTGAGGAAGGATATTGACAGATGTGAGCGCTTTTCCCTCCAGTTTGACGAGTCGACTGACATAGTGGATGTGTCACAATTATGCGTTTTCATCAGGATGGTTTTTGAAGACATGAGCACCAAGGAAGAGCTACTCATCATTTTGCCATTAAAAGGACACATATTTTATATTTTAAATGCTTTCATGGAATTTGTTGGTGAGACAAAGCTGCCTCTCTTCAAGCTGATCACACAGACCTAAATATCGACCACTGGTTAAACTTACTAATAAATTATATCTCAATGGAAAAAATCTCTGCCTTAAATAAAAATCAAGTATCAAGATTTAAACAAATATGGTCTATGTACATAGAATATTTTAATCTCAATTTGGCAACTTAATCCTGCCAAGATTCTGCCTGTTAACGAGAGCCACCACATCGTTACAACTTCTGTTTTCGCTGCTCCTGTATTTGGTATTTTGTATCTGATTGTTTTTATTTTTATATAGTCAGGAACCTAGTTGCTGCTAGTGGGCTCGAGCATACCACACTATACGACACTATACTCAATAACTCCTTAAGATCTATTTCTAGTGGGCACTAAGCATCAACACTTGGTGTTACTGCATGCTAATTAGTCAATTTTCTTGACGCCGTCCCCTGTGGTCGGGCGGGGGTGGTTCTGCCCCCCCCCGTTGTCTGCTCGGTGGCGGTTGCGTCTTGGCCGCTCCCTGGGCCCCCTGTGGGGTGCGGTGTTGGGGTGCTTCCCCTGGTGCCCGGGGCGGTGCCGTCCCGGCGCGGTCCGCTGCTCCGTGCCCAGCGGCGCGGTTCGGGGTGGGTGGGCCTCCGGTGTGCCCCGTGGTTCCCTTTCCCCTCCCCCTTCCTCCCCCCCGTCGCCTCTCCCTCCTCGCCTCCTCCCGCCCATCCTCCTCTGCCTCCCGGTCCCTTTTCCCTTGTCGCCCTCCCTCCTCCTCTCCCCCCCCGCCTCCTGCCCTGCAGCCGCCCTTTCGCCTTCTTGTCGTCTTCTCCCCGCTTCCCCCCCCCCCCCCCCCCCCTTCCCTGTCTGCCCTGCGGCCCCTCCCCCTCCCTCTCCCTGGGCCTGGGGCTCCCTCCCCGGCCCGGGCGTCGGGCTCCGGGGGCCGGGCGAGGGTTTGGGGCCTGCCCCACTCCGGTATAACTCCTGGCGCCCCGGGCGGGCTCCGGTGGCCGGTGGGCTGTCCGGTAGCCCTGCTGCGCTGGCTGTCCGCCCATTGTGGTGCCGGGTGGATGAGGTGGGGGGCGGCAGGGGGTGGGGGTGCTGGGGGGCGGGCGTGCCACCTACACCCGCCGGGTTGGGTGAGGCCCCGCTGGTCGCTCCTCTTACTCACTTCACTAGCTTGCACTATACACTTTGTAAATATACAACACATTTCTTGGTGGGGTGGGGAAGGGTGGAAACACCGTCTTCACCCTTCAACTCCCCTCCAATTTTAATGCACCTCACGTCCAAGGGGAGGGGTGAGTTGGGGCGGGGAGCCATCAGAGGGGATGGACTGCAGTGCCTGGCAGCGCTGTGGTCCCCCCCATTTGTGTCCCTGCCCCACCACTTTGTCCCTCCATTCCCTTTTTTAATGCACCACACATATACATATTCATTTTTTTGGGGGGGATACGGGTGTGTCGGAGTAGGGGAAATTTTTTCCCTCTGCTCCGACTCACCTGCTCCCAATTTTAATGCACCACACGCACACACTTGTATATACACTGGGTGGGGCCACATTCACGGTGTAAGGGTAGAGCTCGCCAGTCGGCGAGCTGGCGGACTCAGTAACAGGGTTAGGTGTCACTAGTACTCTGGCGTGACGACCGGGACCTCTCCCCACCGGGCTCGGTGTTCTGGTGTTCCGCCTTCTCCACTGGTGCTTCCTCCTCTGCTTCCCCCCTCCCGCCGCTGTGCAAATCTCGCGCGGCTGGAGGTGGGGTGGGCACATCTTCCCTCTCTGCGCTGCTGCCCGGTGCCGGTTTCCGGGGGGGGGTGGGGGGTTCTCGCGGGGGGCCGGGTTCACGGGGGGGGGGGGGGGGGGCGGCCGTCGGGGGGGGCGGCTTGTTTGGGGGGGGTGGAGGTATGGGTGGGTGGGGGGTTGGGTGCTGGGGGTCGGGGTGTGTTCGGGGGTTTGGGGGTCGGGGGTGGTGGGGCCTGGGTCGTGGTGGATGGCGGGTTTGGGTGGGGTGCGGGGGGGTCGTGGGGGGATGGGGGCTGGGGACCGGTGGGGCGCTGTGGGGGCCCGCTGGGCCTCGTTCTGCGGCCTTGGGCTCGGGGGTGTGGGCCGGGGCTGGGGCGGGGGTGTTCCGGGTGTCTGGGTCGGCTCGCCGACCGGTGTCCGCTCGGGTGGCTTGGGGGTGGCCTTGGTGCTGCCGCGGCCTGGGGATTCCGGGGGGGGGGGGGGGGGGGGGTGCTCGCTTTGCTGGACCGCGGTTGACGGCTTCTTTCTTTGGTGGTGGTCCTTATGCATGCCAGATCCGTCGCACCAGCATCTACTGAAACTCAACAGAAGTACCCTCTCCCTCCCACAGCCCCTTGAATCAGTTGGTGCTGGTGTCTGTGGTTCTCACTTTGCTTTATCTATCCTTCCCTCCTTCCTCTCTTTAGTTTTTCCTCTGGTCACTTGAGATCTTAATTTATTAGAAGTATGAGGTTTCTGGGGTTGGCATAAGACTCCGGTTTTGTAACCACGCAGTAGGGGTCTTGTTGGTGCTGGACTTCACTTTGATGGATTGGATGTACTGGCTTCTATTGATCTCACTCTGCCTTATCGATCCTTCCCTCCTTCCTCTCTTTAGTTTTTCCTCTGGGCTCTTGAGATCTCGCTAAATTTGCTGGAATTTAGAGGCTTCCGGGGTTGGCGTAAGACTTTGATTTTGTAATCATGGGGAAGGCAGGAAGTGTTTGGTCGGTGCTGGATGTCACTTTGATTTACCTTTCTTTTCTCTTTATTTCTTTTTTTTTCTGACCTTTTCTCTGGTCTCCTGACCATTTAAATCTCACGACTCTGGCAAGATTCTGAAGTACCTGGTTAAGGCGAAGGGTAATGGGATATTTATAAGGTTTTAGGTGAATGAATGAGTATAAATTTATACGTATTTGCACGCACGCACACGCACGCACGCAAACGCACGCAAACGCACACACGCAAACGCACGCACGCACGCAAACGCACGCACGCAAACGCACGCAAACGCACGCACACATACACAAAAAAAAAAAAAATAAAATAAAAAAAAAATAAAAAAATAAAAAAAAATCTTTTGCTGTATTTAGTTTATTTGGGCATCCGGATGATGATTCTAGCATGAAATTGCTTGGGCACCTGTTAATGTTTAAGATTTTGACACATTCAGCTCAAATGTACGCAATTGCTGATTATGGCTGTCAAATCTAAACCAAACGTTGTGCACTCAAATCTTTTGCAGTATTTAGTTTATTTTGGCATCCGGATGATGATTCTAGCATGAAATTGCTTGGGCACCTGTTAATTGTTAAGATTTTGACACATTCAGCTCAAATGTACAATCATGCGCTACAAACGCATTTAAAGCAATAAAAAGGTGATTATGGCTGTCAAATCTAAACCAAACGTTGTGCACTCAAATCTTTTGCTGTATTTAGTTTATTTTGGCATCCGGATGATGATTCTAGCATGAAATAGCTTGGGCACCTGTTAATTTTTAAGATTTTGACACATTCAGCTCAAATGTACAATCATGCGCTAAAAAGGCATTTAAAGCAATAAAAAGGTGATTATGGCTGTCAAACCTAAACCAAACGTTTTGGACTCAAATCTTTTGCTGTATTTAGTTTATTTTGGCATCCGGATGATGATTCTCGCATGAAATTGCTTGGGCACCTGTTAATTTTTAAGATTTTGACACATTCAGCTCAAATGTACACAATTGCTGATTATGGCTGTCAAATCTAAACCAAACGTTGTGCACTCAAATCTTTTGCTGTATTTAGTTTATTTTGGCATCCGGATGATGATTCTAGCATGAAATTGCTTGGGCACCTGTTAATTTTTAAGATTTTGACACATTCAGCTCAAATGTACAATCATGCGCTAAAAACGCATTTAAAGCAATAAAAAGATGATTATGGCTGTCAAACCTAAACCAAACGTTGTGCACTCAAATCTTTTGCTGTATTTAGTTTATTTTGGCATCCGGATGATGATTCTAGCATGAAATTGCTTGGGCACCTGTTAATTTTTAAGATTTTGACACATTTAGGCCAAATGTACAATCATGCGCTAAAAACGCATTTAAAGCAATAAAAAGATGATTATGGCTGTCAAACCTAAACCAAACGTTGTGCACTCAAATCTTTTGCTGTATTTAGTTTATTTTGGCATCCGGATGATGATTCTAGCATGAAATTGCTTGGGCACCTGTTAATTTTGAAGATTTTGACACATTCAGCTCAAATGTACACAATTGCTGATTATGGCTGTCAAATCTAAACCAAACGTTGTGCACTCAAATCTTTTGCTGTATTTAGTTTATTTGGGCATCCGGATGATGATTCTAGCATGAAATTGCTTGGGCACCTGTTAATGTTTAAGATTTTGACACATTCAGCTCAAATGTACGCAATTTCTGATTATGGCTGTCAAATCTAAACCAAACGTTGTGCACTCAAATCTTTTGCAGTATTTAGTTTATTTTGGCATCCGGATGATGATTCTAGCATGAGATTGCTTGGGCACATGTTAATTTTTAAGATTTTAAAACATTTAGCTCAAATGTACAATCATGCGCTAAAAACACATTTTAAAGCAATAAAAATGTGATTATGGCTGTCAAACCTAAACCAAACGTTGTGCACTCAATTATTTTGCTGTATTGAGTTTATTTTACTTCTGCTTCCTGCTTTCCTAGTGTGTAGACGCAATCTGCTCTGCTCCTGCTTTGCTTTGCATTCTTTCAGCTGATAACTTCTTTTTTTCTTTCTTTTTCTGGGATTTTTCCTGGATATTTGCCTCGATGTAGCTGTACTACCTTTTTGTTTGGTAGATACAACCAGCTGGGCGCATTTTTTAACATTTTTTATTTTTTTTGGAAACTCCTCACGATAACGTGAGCACGGCCTGCTAATCAGCACGCGACTGCTACTAGCAGCATGGCTGGACGAATGATGCCTTCCATCTCGACCGATGAATACCACAAACTTCTTCAGAAGATGGCAGTGCTGGAGACAAGAATGCACCGCCTTGAAATGTTTGTGGAGGTGAATGGAAAATCGTGGAATGACACCACACTGCCAATGTCTCCAAACGGTGGTCATGAGCATGCTAACAAACAGCTAGCTCCATCCACCGACCCTCTGTGGAATGTGCTGGGAGCAAAGCCAAAACTGAGGAGTCGTCGCCCAACAGCTGGACCTGACCGCCAACTAATGCCTGAGGAAACACGTCGGCCTATGCAAAAGGCTACCTCAACCCCAAGAAATCAGTCTTGGACGTTGGTACCAGCAAGAAAAAGCAAACCGTCTCTTGGCCGACGAAGACAAAATACTGATATCGAACTGAGAAACAGGTTTGCCGTGCTGTCGCCGAGCCAGCAAGCCTCGGGGGATCACAGCACCAGTCAAAGGTATGAAACCGGACCTCCGCAGCAAATCCGTTCAGCTACTGAAACACAAACACTGATAATAGGCGACAAAGCCTTGTTTGGTGTTAAACGTCTGTGCAGCAGAAAAAACACAAAAGTTCTGTGTTTTGCTAATGACATGGTGCTGGACATTTCTGAAAAAGTCGACAAGATTGCTACTGACTACCCGACTGTGAGATCGATTGTGATTCACACAGGAGCATTCGATGTGTTGAAAAAACAGTCGGAGATACTGAAGCAAGACTTTATTACCCTTCTACACAAGATAATATGCCTAAACGCAGAGGTTTTTCTGAGTGGTCCTCTGCCTACTGTCCGACCAGGTGATGAGCGTTTCAGTCGGATTATGTCACTCTCGAGATGGCTGAAAAGCATCTGTGCTTCTTACTCAGTGAACTTTATTGACAATTTTTCTATGTTTTGTGAACGTCGCCATCTTTTCCAACGCAATGGGATTTATCTCAATAAACAGGGAGTCAGATTACTGACAGCCAACATCTTCCATAGCGTGCGTCACTGGACGCTATGTTCCCAAAACAAAGGACATGAAACACAACAACCGATAAGAAGAGGATCTGGTGAGGCTGGCTCACTATCTTGCACTCCCTGCCCTTCAGAACAGATTGATTTGTCCTCATCTGCCCACACTCCAAACACCGAACATCCAGCTCCCCTGCTCCCGAACGACACCTGCCAAACACCACCACGACCACCACCACCAGTTTCACTACCAGATGCACCCCTGCGCTGTTCATCGCCCCCAAACTACACCTGCCAGACAGCGCCACTACCGGATTCACTGCCGGATGCACCCCCGCGCTGTGCACCGCCCCCGAATGACCCGATGACTGACTCGCCAGCGAGTCTCACCAACAGGTTGAGCAATCTGGTCAATCTGTCCATACAGCTAAATAAAAGTCTCTCCAGGCAGCTGCCTGCTGATGACGGTTCGCCCATGCTCCCCCCAAGACGCCACATTCAGCTATCCACTAATCGTCTGACTCCACCAAGCCTCAGCATACAGCTCCCCACCCGCCGACCTCCATCTTTGGCTATGGAGAATCTCAACTATAGCTCGGTCTGATATGTTTTGGGTCCAGACTACATATACAATATAAAAAACGTGTGTTCCCAGAATAAGTCAGGACCCAAGGAAGCTTGTAGCATTCCTGTGATTACAAGAAGTAGAAAGTTGGCAAAAGAAATGAGAAGAAATAAGTCAGAAGCTACAAAACTAGTCAGTATAGCTTGTGAACCTCTGACTAAACCAGCGTCTCCGATTGCCACTTTGAGACTAGCGCTACTAAATACAAGATCACTAGTTAACAAATCATTGTTGATTCATGACATTATTATGACATATGATCTTGACTTATTTCTCCTCAGTGAAACATGGCTAACAGAAGGTTCCTGCAACACGGTTCTCAATGAGGCAACACCAACAAATTTTAGTTTCATGAACAAATGTCGTAATGGCAAAAAAGGTGGTGGACTTGCTGCCATTTTTAAATCTCTATTTCAGTGTAAAGAAATTTCATTGGGAAGCTTTAATTCATTTGAATATCTTAGTCTTTTGGTAAAAGGTGAACCAAACATCATCATTGTCATAATTTATAGACCTCCAAAACAAAAAGGCAGATTCATGGAGGAATTTGAAGAAATGCTGTCAGTAATTTGTACCGACTATGATTATCTGGTCTTAACTGGAGACTTTAACATTCATGTTGACAACAACTTGGATAAAAATACCAAAGAATTTTGTAATATACTTGATACTTTTGGTCTCTCACAACATGTAAAAGGTCCAACACACAATCAAGGTCACATTCTTGATCTCGTCATCTCTAAAGGTGTTGACATTTTATCTGTTGAGGTGAAAGATCTGGCTATTTCAGATCATTCCTGTGTGTTTTTTGAATTACAAACAATCCCAGAAGTTCAAACAACTACTGTCTCGATTAAAAAAAGGTACATAAATGAGAATACAAGCAACATGTTTATGGAATTAATGGCTGCATCACCAACTGTAAATGCAGAGACCGTTGATGAACTTCTGGATGAATTCACCTCAAAAATCTCAAATGTTTTGGATGCTGTTGCTCCTATTAAAACTAAGACCATTTCATCCCGAACTAAAACACCTTGGAGGTGTACTACCAACATAATGACTTTGAAATCTAAATGCAGAAAAGCAGAGCGAAAGTGGAGAAAGACTAAACTCCAAGTTCATTTTGACCTGTACAGACAATGTCTTTGTCATTTTAACCAAGAGTTAGTAATAGCTAGACAACAACACTTTTCTGAAATTATTAGTAGGAACCTCAACAATACACGCACTCTATTTGGCGTGGTTGACAAACTTACAAATCCCCCAAATCAAACAGCGCCAGAACTCCTCTCAACAGATAAATGCAATGAATTTGCCTGCTACTTTAGTGAAAAAGTACAAGCCATCAGGTCAAACATTGTTACAAACCAGCAAAATAACAAAACGATGCTGCACTTAAAATCACCTAGGAATAATTTAATTACCATGACAGAATTTGACTCAGTGGATCAAAATACTGTAGTAGACTTTGTTGAATTGAGTGGGATCGTGTGGGTCAGATGGAGCGCCATATCATGTACTTTTAGATGACGAATTATGGACTGAACTCAATTCTAAAATTAGAGATCAATTGGTGTCCATAAGATCAAGGAATTGGTGTCTATAGGGCAGATATGATCATGTTTTGGCCTTTGGGTGTAGTACCTCAAGGTAACCACCAGATGCCACCAAACCTAAGCAACCGGAGCCGCCTGCTTAGCAAGGATAGGTCATCCCTAGCAAGGCCCAAATTAACCTTAAGCCCCACGTTAGCTTTAAGTAAGCCCCACGTTTTGATAAGATCCTCATCCTAGCCCCACGTTTTGAACCTTATCAAGCCACAAGTTAAAGAGAGTAGGTGGCCCCACGTTGTAGTGATAAAGCCCCACGGTTAAATAAATAAACAAAGGTATCCTGAATTGAGTAATAGCACACACAATATACAATTTTTATTCGACAATTGTTAACCTGAAATATGGATCAATGCTTACAGCACATTGAAGCCACTGTGAAACCTTGCTGTCTTTTCTTTTCTTTTAATTACATGCGATACTGTTTATTATCGCTGATAAGATTGCTGTAACTGCATTGAGTATCATGATTGCCTGTATGAAAAGATGTTTTCTCTCAGCATTGTCATACAAGATGTGTAACAAATGAAAAAGAATCAACCTGTTGAGATTCCCTGAGAGGTTTGGGATTTAACATGTTATGTATATACATATTATTCATGCTTGCATAGTTTGGTTAAGAATATTATTACATATTGTCATTGATTTGATGATTGTAAATATTAAATAAGAGCCAGGACCGTTAGAATTGTAATAGGGACTTTTTTGGCTCCATATTGAATTGCAGCCGAGACTTTGGCAGCGTAAGATGGCATATGGCCACGTAAGATGGCGTCTTGCCCCACGTATAGCATGTTGCCCCCGTAAGATGGCATATGGCAACGTAAGATGGCGTAGTGCCCCACGTAGGATGAGTATATTGCCCCACGTGTAAATGGGTGCATATAGCCCCACGTAGGCTGAAATGTGTTTTTGTTTAAACAGGAACTGACTAAGCTCTGTGGTGTGCGTAGCTTAGTAACCAGTTTCTTGAGTGCGCTTGTGTAAAGAATGAGCTCCAACGTTATGTGCTTGTCACTCACTCAACTGTATGTGACTGTGGACATGCCCTAACACGTCCCAACATGCCCTAACTTGTCTCAGCGCATTGATATGCAAAGGGACTACAAGTGACTGAAAAGACTTGCGGAAGGACACCTTCACCAAGAGGAAGCTGTGACACGCAACCAAGATTATAAAAGTTCGTTCCTTGTGAGGATCGAGGCTCTTCCGTCGACGATGTCCATCGACCTGTTCCTGCGATAGACCGGTAAGGAGTGTGTTGTTAGAGAACTGTTCAGCAGAGTGATAGGACTTAGGTTTTTCTCGGAGGACCTTTGGCTGTTAGCTGCGAGCGGGGACTTTTCTCACCAAATTGGGTAATGTACAACGCTTTATTAAATAAGATGTTTAAAAGGAAGTTATGAACGGTAAATCGCGTGTAGGGACGGAGCCATTTAATACACTCCCATATCTTCAAATTTATTTTTAGCCAAAAACGTCTTATTTTAAATTTAGGTCTTGAGCTCTTTAGAGAAGTGATCAATCTTAGAAGGCTCTATTCAAAGGTTTATATGATTATGTTTGATTTCCCTTTTACTATTTTATTTTATATTTTATTAATTTTAATTTTTATTGTATTTGTGATTTTTGAAATTTATAATTGCGCCTTGTGTTTGGCGAACGCGCATTAAAGAATTTAAAAATTGTTTTATATTCCTGTTATTATTGAAATAAAATATTGAAAGACAATTTTTGCTTTAATTATTTTATTTGTTTCTTTCGGTTTTGTTTTATTATTTTTGGGACGTTTTGCTAAGTCCAGGTCATTTTATAAGACCTCCTTATTTTCCTTCGAGACGGACAGCAGCAACGGACGTTTGGAAAAGAGGTAAATGCATTTTAATAACATTTGATGAATGTTTTCCATTTGTATTAATAAAGTCAAATACTCCTGCTTTATATGAAACAAGTCCGTATGATCCTAACAAGGATTATTAAATGACTAGGTCAATAACAAATGCAAACAACTAAGAGAGGTGGAGCTGCCAAGTAAGTGAGGTGTTCAGTCTATTATTCCTGGGTTCGTGTGGTTGCTCATTCAGGAGTAATAGGTGGATGAAAACGGATTGACCTCATGATAAGAAGACAGTGAACAAACCTAGGTGAGTCCACTTCGATATATCGGCTTAACTAATTCTCGTCCCCTCACTTTGACGCCTTAGAGCCGGTGAGGGAAAAGGGGAATTACTGACCCATTGATTGGAGAGTCGATCAGGACATATTTCCCGATTTAAGTCCTGCGGGTAAGCGGAAGTTGACATGTGGCGCCCATACGTGGGGCTCGATTGACTCATTTTTGTCAAAATCGGGGTCGATCGAAGCCCGAACAGGAACCCGAGGGAGCGCGACTCTGAGCTGGGGACACCGTGCTTGGAGTTGACGGCGAACTCGCTGATAAATTGTCATGTCAGACGACCCTGAGCTAACACAAAATTAGTCTCTTTGATGAAAATGTTTCATGGAAAAGAACTGCTTTAATTGTGGAAATCTAGTGTGATTTTTGAATTGAAGTTGATTGTACTATTTTGTGTTAAAGGAACGGTGACTGGCCCCCCCAGGAGACTTACACTCAAACAGAGGCTGAGTGTGAGAGAGCCATTAAAAGTGAATGGGCTTTTACAGCGACCTGCTGCTTTGGTCGGCTGTGAAGGTACTGATAGTGTACCTGGTAGAGCGCGCTGCACCGCGCATTCCTGAGGGAGGGGCTGAGTCAAGGGGTGGTTCAAGCCCGCCCACAAAGAGGAGGAGGGCTTGAACAGTTAGAGTTGATGGGGGAGAGCTGCTCGGAGAGAAGCAGTCTCTTTCAACTGTGTGATGATAAACTATGGTCTACGGTATTTAGGCCTTCCATATTGGGTGCGGTTGCCCATTTTAGTGGCTTGTCATTGTAGATATCCATTTATAGCAAATCTACCATAATCTTTGCTTGGTTATTGCGGGGTGCCCGAAAATATTTATGGTCCCTTTTCTTTGATAGCGGACCCATTGATCGAGGCTGCCGCCGCTACAGGCATAACCCTGATCCCCCATCCCCTGCCTTTCCTCCTTGTATTTTTGCGGAAATTTTAAGTTTTCGGTTCCCGACAGGAGTGTCCATTGGCACAAGAAGAAAGTCGTCGGGAACTAAGGAGAGAAGGTAGGTGTTTCCACTAGACTAATGTTCTAGTGGAAGCAGCCTTTTTCGGTTTTGACAGGAGTGTCCATTGGCACAAGAAGAAAGTCGTCGAGAACCAAGGAGAAAAGGTAGGAGTTTCCACTAGACTAATGTTCTAGTGGAAGCAGCCTTTTTCGGTTTTGACAGGAGTGTCCATTGGCACAAGAAGAAAGTCGTCGAGAACCAAGGAGAAAAGGTAGGAGTTTCCACTAGACTAATGTTCTAGTGGAAGCAGCCTTTTTCGGTTCTGACAGGAGTGTCCATTGGCACAAGAAGAAAGTCGTCGAGAACCAAGGAGAAAAGGTAGGAGTTTCCACTAGACTAATGTTCTAGTGGAAGCAGCCTTTTTCGGTTTTGACAGGAGTGTCCATTGGCACAAGAAGAAAGTCGTCGAGAACCAAGGAGAAAAGGTAGGAGTTTCCACTAGACTAATGTTCTAGTGGAAGCAGCCTTTTTCGGTTCTGACAGGAGTGTCCATTGGCACAAGAAGAAAGTCGTCGAGAACCAAGGAGAAAAGGTAGGAGTTTCCACTAGACTAATGTTCTAGTGGAAGCAGCCTTTTTCGGTTCTGACAGGAGTGTCCATTGGCACAAGAAGATAGCCAGATCCCGAAAAAGGGAAGCGGAGAGGATTACAACCGATTTGGAAGGACAATGCACCCCACCGTTTGAGAGAGGACATCCGCCGACGAGTAAAGGTAGGAAACCCGAAAGCGGTAGTCCCGGAAAGTGGAGGCAACGTACACGGGTACGGAGCTGAGTAACCAGGAGCTATAGTACGTCCCTGAAACCCAAAGTACACGGGTAGGCTTCGGAAATAGATAGCTCAACTCCTACAATAAGAAGCAAAGCGGGCTATAAAACACGCTAGTGAAGTAATGGAAAAATTAATAGGGAAAAATGGGAGGGAAAAGTCCCCCAGCCCTACGGAGAGGGGAGCAGGATTAAAGCCTGAATTTCGTCCTCTAGAACAAGTAGATATACCAGTAGTAGTTATGCTGCTGGGTGAAGGTGTAGATCGATGGCCACCAGGAGCCAGAAGGCACCTGGAGATAAACAACCCTTCGATCCGTCCGACAGACCTCGCAGTCGAGGTGGAAAGGGCGGTGAAGGAAACGGGAATGTTTGTGAGTGAATTTCCCGAAATAATGGGCATAGCAACAGTAGTGGTGAACCACCCCCAGGAGGGATGCACCTCTGGGACGGTGGGCCTTTGGGTCCACTGGTGGTCTATGTTGTTGGATGTGTATAATGTGATGGAAGTGGTTAGTACCGGAGTCCAGTGGGACCCGACGATAAAATCCCTTGCCGAGAAAATGCACTTAAGGGTGGAATTGGCAAATCCCAAGGGGACTGAAGCTTTAAGCCTCAACCTTTGGGAACAACCGGAGTTGAGAGAGCTCCAGATAGCGAGGCAGCGGTTTGCTGAAGCCGCAAGTGAAGAGGGCTTTTATGATACGGGCTCAGGTGTCCCAGTAGAGAAGGACGCAGGAGCATCGGAGAATGAAAGCTCAGGGATAACTGTGAGAATGACTCCCCTGATAAGAACGGCGGCCCTTGGCGGGCTGCCGGAGGAAACTAAAAAGGTTTCAATCGGGAATGGAGTGGTATTGTGTCACTATGTGGGGAGCCCCTGGCAAATACAAGGGGATGCTATAGTGATAATTACAGATAGATCATTAAAACCACATAGTAAAGCGCTTAGGAACATTTTAAGGCAGGAAGCAGGACAAGAATATGAATTAGAGGTTAAACAGGAATTACAGAAAAATTATCAGCGGCCAATAATAGCGGCAAAAACTAGTGGCGGGAACACTCCCTATGGCATGATAATTCACGTGCCAGGGACAGAGTGGAACCCTAAAAGCGAGCAGTCACAATATGCGGACGAAATGGCAAAAACATTGGAGAGAGGGGTTGACAAAGCGCTAGGTGAAGGAGCGGAGAGAGTAGTGATAGATGTAAATTGGATTAAAACTGGGAAAATGCAGTGGCAACAGGCTGAGTCCATAGCTGTGGCAGCCTTCACCTTAAGAGCTAAGACTCCCGTGACAACACCATCGGGAGTAGAATTTGTGGTAGCAATATCAAAAAAGCAGAGAGAGGAGCGAGTTAAATCAGTGACAGATGAAATTTTAACCCGTACTAGGCAAATGGATCGTGAACGACGCCAGCTCCAGCAATCGATAACCGGAGAACTCAGGGACTCGCCCCAGTCACCATCCCCAGTTAAAACAACTCCCGTGCCTTCCCCGGTAAGTGGAGGGATGTCAGGAGCTGCCCGGGTGGTAGAGGATGAAGAGCGAGCGGGACCGAGCAGACAGGCCCCGAAGGGGAAAAGCAAAGCCCCAAGGGGAACGGTAACCTGTAGCCCCGTCACGTCTACCCCTGGAACAGCGCGGGACCCCTTTCCGGGACGACCCCCCATGATACCGGTGCCCCTGCCAGAAGATGGGAGCGAAGAGGAGGACGGTGGAGAGCAAGCTCCTGTTCCGACCGCGATTGGCGCTAATCCCGCTGATGAAGACCGAGACTCAACCTCGTCAGAAGATGACCCGGCCAACCCCGGCCAGAACCCAAAAATAGTTACAAGACCAGTGAATAGAAGAAAGAAAAATCCTCAACCTACGTTTGATGTGTACCGGTCCTCAGAAAGGATAGCTAGGGATGTTAGCCTGGGATGGATCGAGACAAAGGATGGGCGAAAAGCGTACATACCCGAGGCAGGGCAAGTAAATCGCCCTTATCCACCGGCCTGGCTCAATAAGCTAGATAGTAAAATGCCTCTAACTATGCGAATAACTTATCGCGAGGCTGTTAATATTTTACAGGCCCCGCCTTGTTCACCAAGACCTGACTAAGAATTTCAGGGAAGGTTACGTGGCGGTGGCACATGATTTTATGTTAAGACGGCTCAAAAAAGCAATAAATGATAAAGCAAAATGTGAGCTGAGAGCCGACGATGATTTAAATTCAGATTCGGATAATGATGGAGCAGCGGTTACTTTAACAGTACCAGCTGCCCCGAGAGCCTCCTTGAACCAGCAGTCCCAATATATGACACAACTGGGATCAACTACAATAGTACCAAACCCAATAAATCAGCCACACGACATAGAGGGTGATGTGCAGCAGTTTAAGACCTTAAAAGAGTTGGTTCGCCAAAAAAGTAGGCTAGAAACAGCTAAAGAGTATTTAGTTGAGACATGGCCTATGATTAGGGACGCCCCAGGAGGAGATGGCGCGAAGAAGCTATGATATATAGTAACAGGGCGGCAAATGTCCAAAAGTGATTTATGGCCCCCAATAAAACAATGATTTATGGCACCCCCCATAAAACTTTATTGCACCCCCCATAAAACTTTATGGCACCCCCCATAAAACCATTCATAACCTAGTCCTTTGAAGTAAGCCCCGCCCCCTTCCGGCATCTTAGCCAATCAGAAGCCGTTATTTTGAATTAAGCCCTACCCACTTGCCACCTTCTTAACCAATCAGAACCCCAGGGCGGCTTCTGTCAAAAATGATTGATAACATTCTGCTCTGCTTCCGGTTCCCCCACTCTTCAACAAACAAATGATTCCTTTGAACCCTACAAACAATAGCTTTTGTTGTTTTCCGGTCCCCCCACCCTTCAACAAACAAATGATTCCGGTCACCAGCACCCGACTGTCTACGTACTTTCTTTGAACCCCCAAACAGTAGCTTTTGTTGTCCAACTGATAATATTATTTCGACATCCTCGTGTTAATAAATTATTTTTCATCTTACAGGAAGGATCCTACCACCAGCTTTTGAAGCAACAATGGGGGGAGCGACCCCCTTGTATTCGAATTACTGATAAAGCTGCCTACTTTGAAGTACAAAGTGTATCAACCGAAGGGGGTTTCGTGCGAAAGGACCAAACTTCAAACCCAGGATGTGTGTGCGTGAATGTAAATTAGTCACTTATTCTAGTTAAAGTGAATATTTAAAAAATGTTATCCATTTGTTTTATGTTTTTTAAAATAAATAAAAGAGACTTACCGATGTTTGTGAATATGCAGTCGCGTCTCCTTCGAGGGGGTTTTTTCTTCCTTTAAAAATAAAAAAAATAAATAAAATAAAAATAAAATGTCGTCGGTTAGAAACAGACGGAGTTGGTTTTATAGAGGTGAAAAATAGATTATTCGTGCGTAAAGGGCGTTATTTAACCCATTTCAGGGCGGTTATTTAACCCATTTCAAAACAGCGTCCTTCTTTTTCTTAAGACTAAAAACTTGTAAAAAAAAATAAGCCTGAGGAGACCGCCTTGAGGGAGGTGTGACCCCTCTCAAGCCGCGGTAAACGGCGCCATCTAATGGGTAAAGGATGTTACTGCATATGGTCATGGGTTTTCTTTCTCAAAAATAAATAAAAATAAATAAAGCGACGTTTGTACTTTTTTTTTTTCTAGATTAATTACCACGTGGTATTAGGGTGGGATGGATTTAAAGCAGTGGGTGTGTTTTTAGACTGACTAACGAGGGAGATTCGATTTTTCTTCTTCATTTGAACGGCGACGGCTGAAACAAAATGTCTGACCCCGACTGCCGTGTAATAGGTGAGACTAGCGTTTTAATGCAAGTATTGAACCCGCTGATGACGCCTCGTAAACAAAGAATGTTTTTACGTCGTGTCCAAAAACCTGCTGACGGGGCTTTGGAGAAGAAGTGGGCTTTGAATGATGCATTTTGGGGATATCGTTTTTTGTATGAGATGGGGGAACTATGTATTTTTATGGAATATGATGGTGTCAAGACAACCCCGGCGACTGGCTTCGGCACATTGAATTCAAATGACTGGGGCGTAATCATCGAACTTATCCCCCGAAACTTCAGAGAGTACACAACGTTTCATTCGAAACAACTAGGACAACGCGGTGAGATTTTATGTTTCACATGGGTTAGTCGAACCACGTCAAATGGGCGTTGGTACTTCCGAGTAAAGATTGAACATGTCAAAAGAGATGAAGAATGTCCAATAAAATCTACGGGTGGCTGTAGAGAGCCCGAGCACATGAATTTTACGTTAGAATCATTCAATACAGAATGTGGTGTTTTTTATCAAATTGTAAGCGTACCATGGCCTGAATGGAGGGACCACATGCTGAGTGAGTCGGAGAGAATTTCTACATTGTATTCTAATAGTAGACTGTGGGTGAATCTCATCGGGGTGAGAAAAACACTGCAATTTGATTAACTACAATCCGCCGACTACCCCCCTCCCTCCCCGCTACACCCCTACCCCCTCATATCCAATCCACCTTCCCCCCACGCACTACCCCCCAACAAGGTAATAACTATCTACATTCGCCCGACATTGTGGCGTGAAAAACTCTGAAAATTTGATTATCTACAGTCTAAAGACCTCCCCCCCCCCCCCCCCCCCCCTCCTCACACCCGAACCATCTTTTTCCCCGCCTCTACAAGTATAAAAATAGTACGCGCCCCCCAGCAAGGTATTGACCACCTACATTCGTTTGACACACAACAAGAAAATGCCTCCGATCATGCGGCCCTCCGATGAACGAAAAGGAAGCACCCCGCCACCGGCGCAGACAACTTCTCCGGAACTATTTTCTGCAAACAGTGAAGGTACGCGATCCTGTTTTGATCCTCCTCCTCCTATTCTAATTACATCGAGTCCCGAATGCTCGGACACTGAAGAAAACGTTGCAGACGTTACCTTTCTTGGGACACCCGTCCAGCGACGAGACTCCCCGATGGATGCCCCTCCCGGTCCCCATTCATCCGCGGTCTACCAAATTATGAGCACCGTAGGACCTTACGATGCTCATTTTGCGGTTGTCCGGAAGGACGAGCCGTCTGGCGGGGATCCCCGCCCGTCAACATCGACGGGGTGTTTCGGAGACCTGACTTCCGCGAAGGAGGAGGAGGCGGCGAAGGAGGAGGAGGGTCTCTGCGCATGCTCCAACGCTGGGCTGTGCGATGACGTCAAAGGGGCGTGTGGAAAAGAGAATCTTCCACCGCTCGCGCAAGCGCTCTCGGCCATAAGCGACACGTGGTGTGGTGAGAGCAGTTCGCCGGTAGCACATGGGATTCCAGCGTGGGGTCATTCCACCGAATCTTCATCGGCTTCCGAGACACCGGATCGGCCTGTGTGGAATTTCTCATCCGATTCAGCGTTTCACCCTTCACCGGTGACAACGACGACGACGACGGAATACCCAAACGGTAAGGCTAACCCGTTACCGCGGAAGTATCTATGTTTGGAACTTTCGACGCCACGTCGACACCTAACGTTATGCTTCTAGGATTACCGGCGGGGCTCATCCCTCCGCCACCTCCAGCCCCGTGTAACGAACGAGCCACTTGGTTGGATTGGACACAGACTCCGTTTATGTGGGTGAATAACGCGAGATATCAATGTATTAAGCAGGCTGTTAGCTATATGCTAAGAATTGCTATCCTCAGATATAGCCGAAAAACGTGCGAGGGGTGTTTTTATTCATACGCCTGTCGAAATAAGCACACCTGTTTTCATGCACCCAGAAGCCCGTATTTTTTTGGGACGAATTTCGACGGCATTATCAGGGAATTATGTAACGGGCATTTTAGATCGACAATCCTCAGAGTTGTAACAATCTCAAACCATCCGTCCTCAGACGCTGACGTAAAACGCATCATCGAATCGGTGCTACACGATTACGTACATGAACGACTGATTTTAGATAGAATAGCCAACGTTCTTTCCAGTACGTGGGACGGATACCTGCCCTTCGCTCTTCCTGACTTGATCCGCGGGCTGTACGATCGCGATGGGTAATTTTCTAAGAAAAATGCAAATCAATTATTACTACGGTATGGAAAATTGGATTGAAATTATAGAGAAAACTATACAGAAACGCGATATTGATGAAGATGATGAAGCTGCTGTTGATGATGATGATGATGATTGTAAACGTGTCAAACGCCTGGCTTTAGTAATTGATAAAGTCAGGACATTAGCCCCCACCTTGTTTGGTGTGCCTTGGGGGGAGTATGTAAAACGCGTTGTTGAAATAAGTCACTACAATATAACTACTACCTTGGAATATGCAACTTGCGAATGGAGGGGTGATCGTGTGAAGGCCGGGCAAGTGATTACTCTCATTGCTCTATTCGTAGATTGTGTACGATACTGTGAAGATAATGACATTCCTCGTAATTTGGTGATTGAAATGAAACAATTTAAAAGCTTTATCGAATGCAAAGTACAACCTCGTATCTTGTTTAGAGTGCTTTACTATGTTAATCCGTAATTTTTTCTACTCGAGAGGTTGAAAATGTATGTTTTTCTTAGTTTTTAGAATTATGTGTTTTGTTATTATCCTTGAATAAAAAAATGTATGTTTTTCTGTTTTTCTTAGTTTTTAGAATTATGTGTTTTGTTATTATCCTTTGATTAAAAAAAAAACAAAAACAAAAAATCATGTATACTCGCTTTTTGAAAATGTATGTTTTTCTTAGTTTTTTAGAATTATGTGTTTTGTTATTATCCTTTGATTAAAAAAAATAAATCATGTATACTCGCTTTTTGAAAATGTATGTTTTTCTGTTTGTCTTAGTTTTTAGAATTATGTGTTTTGTTATTATCCTTTGATTTAAAAAAAATCATGTATACTCGCTTTTTGAAAATGTATGTTTTTCTGTTTGTCTTAGTTTTTAGAATTATGTGTTTTTTATTATCCTTGAATAAAAAAAAAATAAAAAAAAAGTCTAAGCGCAAGGTTTGTCTATAACACACACACACACACACACACACACGGTAAATAATGCATTGGAATATAACGATGCAAATTAATTTTAACCATGTTTATTTTACTACCTATTAAAATATTTAAATGTGTATAAAAATTATAGACACAACCTTCATTAACCATTAAGAGAGATGAGAATGGAGGAGGCCGCACGTTTGAAGCAGCTCTACTACACTCCTAATGAACCATCCAGTTTCGGGGGTGTTGAACGCCTCCATAGAGGCCTTCGGAAGGCCTCGAATAAAAAAATAAAACGTGATAAAGTTAAAGAATATTTATCTCAACAAGATACGTATTCGTTACATAAACCCGCCCGTATTAATTTCCCTAGAAATAGAGTATTTATTACGGGGCCTCTGAGACAATTAAAGGCCGATCTGTGTGACATGCAAGCGTTAGCTTCCTACAACGACAATAATAAATATCTTTTAACCGTTATTGATATTTTTTCAAAGCGCGCGTACGCGCGCGTATTGAAAGATAAATCAGCGATGAGGGTGGCAGAGGCCTTCGATTCAGTCTTCGCCGAGAGCGGCGTTCCTAAAAAATTACAAACGGATCGAGGGAAAGAATTTTTTAATACCCGTTTTGCTAAATTAATGAAAAAACATAGTATCATACACTTTGCAACGCACAGCGACACAAAAGCCCAAACGGTGGAAAGATTTCATCGGACGCTGAAAACTAGGATGTGGCGTTATTTTACGGCGAAAAATACCCGCAGATATATAGATATTTTACAAGAACTCATTTCCGCCTACAATAATAGTATTCATTCCAGCATTAAAATGAGACCGAATGAAGTGAACGCCGAAACGACTCGAAAAGCATTTTTCAATTTATACGGAAATATCCCGGTAGGGGGAAAGATTAAAATGAATTTTAAAAAAGGAGATATTGTCCGGATTTCAAAACTAAGAGGGGTTTTCGATAAGAAATATGAACAGAGCTTCACCGACGAATATTTCACAATTACTAAATGTATTCCACGAGCGCCCCCTGTCTACAAACTAGCAGATTACGACGGCGAGGAAATAGATGGGTCATTTTATGAGCAAGAACTGCAAAAGGTCAATATTTCAAAAGATTATGCTTTTCAAATTGAAAAAATTATTAAAAGGCGAAAGGTTAAAGGGCGGACTCAATATCTAATCCGTTGGAAGGGGTGGCCGGAAAAATTTAATAGCTGGGTGCACGCATCGCAGGTTGTAAATATTTAAAATGAATGGAAATATACAATATAAATCATACGTTATTATGGATCCCAATAACGAAGGAGGTTTCTTCGTAACTCTCCCGTCAAATTCAAGCATGGATATGTTTAAGGATAATACAATTGCGCAATACAGAGTTAATCTTGCGCGTCATTTAGATTTGGTCAAGGGGGAATGGGAGGTGGCCCTAACGGAAATTTCATATCCGCGCAGCTGGGTAAACATTCCTGAAGAACACACGTCGTTTTTCTTAATGAATACAAAGACGTCCGCCCATTACGTCCTAGACGTTAAACCCGGTGACTATGATAATCTCGATAAGGTACGACAGGCGGTAGAGGGCGCTATAAAAGATAAAATAGGCCCTTTCATTTTATTAAATTTCAACCTCTTGAAAAGAACATTTTTTTTCTTCACGGCGAAAGACGGCTACAAGATTCGTTTCGTAGGCCCTTTAGCTTATATTCTGGGCATGAGAGCCGGTGAATGGTTTACTATCGAATTAGATTGGACTATCGCACCTCATCCCGCGGATATAAACGCGGGTCATTATTATTTGTATTTATATACGGATGTAATTCGACATCAGGCGGTTGGTGACGCATCCGCTCCGCTATTGAGAGCAGTCCCTGTTTTAGGCCGATACGGAGAGATTATTTATAAAAATTTTAACCCGGCTTATTACCATCCTATTAGTAAAAAGCATATCGAAGATATAGCGATTCATATTAAGACGGATCAAAATCAACCCGTTGGTTTTCGGTTTGGGAAGGTCATTTTAACGTTACACTTCAGACCTAGATAGACCATGGTTATTATGACGTCACATCCGGACCCCTACCGCTTTGTTCAATATTATGAAAATCAAACGGGAAGCGGAATACCAGGCTTTCAAGGCGCGCCAGTACAATACGGCCGCGGATTAGGATCTATTTTTGCAAAATTATTTCGTTTCGTGGCCCCCTTAGTCAAAAGAGGATTGAACGTGGCCAAACCGCATTTACAGTCAGCGGCTAAAAATATTGCCACAGACGTCGCAGGGCGTGTTATGGAAAGAATGAGTCAGAAAAGGGGCGTTAACCAAGACGGGTCCGGCCTAGTCGTATTGGCGCGGCGTCAGGCCTCTAGACCTGTGGGGCGCAGGATTAAGACGCATAAAAAACGCAAGCGCGCTACTAAAAGAAAATCAGTTCGAAAAAGAAAGCGTACGAGAAACAGCGTGGATATTTTCTCTTAAAGAAAAATGGCCCTCTTACATCACAAGTCGCAAGAATGTACCATGTCCGAATTAGATTTATTTTCACCTCCTATGACACAGCTCTCAATAGAACAGAGTCAGTATATTGAGATTTTGCCCCTATCGGCTCTTGGCGACCAATCCCCTATTGAATTTTTTATTCCCGGAGATGGGACGAAATATCTTGACTTGGCGGATACGCTATTACACTTACGTTTAAAAATAACACGACGAGACGGGTCTAATATCGCCCCTAACGAACGCGTTAGCATAATTAATTTTCCTCTGAATACTATTTTTAGCCAAGTTGACGTCACCCTCGGCGACCGTTTAATTTCACAATCTAGCGCCTCGCATCCCTATAGGGCTATAATAGAGACGTTATTAAATTTCTCAGGGGATACGCTGAAAAGTCAATTTACGGCGGGGATGTTTTTTAAAGATACGAGAGGTGTTATGGACTCGCTTGCCGTCGAAGGGGACGGGGTAAACGAAGGCTTTGTTAGACGGGCTCGTCTAATACAGAATTCAAAAGAATTTGACGTCATCGGCCCGATTCATACGGATATATTTTTCTGCGAGAGACACCTTTTGAATAATGTGGATTTAAGGTTGAAGCTGACGAGAGCGAGCGATGATTTCTGTCTGATGAGTGCACCTGACAGTGATACACGTTTGAAAATTATGGGTGCTTCGCTGTTTATTAAAAAAGTATGCGTCTCCCCAGCGGTGACGTTGGGTCACGCCTCAGCTCTCAATAAGGGGAATGCCTTATATCCGGTTACGAGAGTCAACATAAAAACTTATTCCATCCCTCAAAATTCAAGAATATGTCATCAAGACAACCTCTTTCTAGGAACTATACCAAAAAGTGTCGTCCTGGCTCTCGTTAATCATAACGCTTTTGTGGGCAGAAGAGATTTAAACCCCTTTAATTTCGCTCATCACGATATTGAATATTTAGCACTATCGAGAGACGGTACTCAGATCCCAAATAAACCTTTTCAACCGCTTTTTGCGGCGGGGAACTCTGTGCGTGAATTCCATAATTTATATGAAGCAACCGGAAGGTATCTGAAAGATTTGCCCCTATTTTTAGACTTGCAGGACTTTCAAAATGGCTACGCGCTTTTTGCTTTTAACCTAAGTCCCACCTCCGATACAGAGGCATTATCACCCGTCTCCAGCGGTGTCGTAAGACTAGATATGAGATTTAGAAATCCTCTCCCCCATACAGCAACCCTTATCGTTTACGCCGCTTACGACAGCATTATAGAAATTAATTCAAAAAGAGAAGTTTTGATCGACTATTATTAAAAGATGAACGGCCGTGATTTGGAGCGTCTGATGACGCAAATTCAGGGGGAAAGATTCCAAGGCGTCTTCGCCGAAGATGAGTTGACTGACATATTAGCGCCCCCTACCCCCGCCTTCTTTATTGTTAATACGCACCCTCGCCATCTTCCTGGCGAACACTGGGTGGCGCTATCGTTAGAAGACGACGGCACGGCTACGTTCTTCGATTCTTTCGGATTCCCTCCGGATTTTTATTATTACCCCGAGAGTATAAACCGTTTCTTAAAAAAACATTCCGACCGGATATTTCACCACGACCGCCAATTACAGCACGAACTCTCGACAGTATGCGGTCAGCATTGTGTTTATTATTTATCAGCCAGAGGCTGTGGCGAATCTTACCGCGAGGTTTTAACCCATTATTATGACGATGTTGTTACGAATGATGTTATGGTTGCAACGTACGTGGAAAGTCGGAGGATGTTTCCCAGGACGATGTGCGGCGGTCAAATTTCATGTTGTTTAGATATATTTAAAAAAAAATGTCAATGCTCATGATGTCTTTTTCAAATTTTTTATTCAATAAAATTCATATGCAAAAAGATACAAAAGATGCGAGCGGGTGTGTTTATTCTTCTTTTCACGACGAAAGGTGTAAAATTAATAATCCTCCCATTTGATGATTTTCTGCTTCCTCTTCCTCTTCCTTTTACCGCCGGATATTACGTCATCGTCACCTTGCTTAAAAATAGATTCGTTTTTTATTAATCTTAAACGCTCTCTGGCGTGAGGGTTCGACACTACAGTCTCGGGTATATTATGCTCCGATATTAGTTGCAAGAATTCCGTCCAACCCAGTAACCCTCGCTCGTTGATCTTCTTTCCGTTTACAATAAGATGTCTGACTAAATCGGTCATATGCGAGCCTCTGATGGGTCTACCGTTAGAGATAAACTCCCCCCGTTGATTCCATGCCTTTTCTTCACGAGACGATATTTTTCTTAAAACATATTCGGCGTTTTTGCGGTGACGTTGCGGAATAGTTTGTAATATTTCACCCCATTCATCCGCATTCGTCTTGACACTTCCCCCCGGCTCTCCCCCCACCTCCTCCTCCACGTCATTCTTTTCGGCGCCACCTCCTGCCCGTTCAAAACCCCCCCTCGGATTAGGAACTGTCAAAGCCACCGGAACCAACTCACGATCTCTTTGTTTAAGCAGTCCTAAATACCGTTGCAATAAAGTTTGATATCTTCTTAGTTTTTCATATTGTGTTATAGAACGATCGTCTAATAACTCTCTCATTCTAACGTCCAAATCATCTTGTGCTGTCTCCCGAATATTGGGTGGGGGTTTGCTTAAACGTTCCAGTTGGTGCGGGGAAACTAAAAACATTTTCTGAGCTGTTTTCAAACTCATGTTTTATTTGTTTACTAGACCTGTGACGATGCTGCCTAGGACAGGTGCAAAAGCGGCCAGTAGAGGGAGTATGAAACCACCTTTTTGAACTAAAGTCATACGCTTCTTTCTGAGACTGTTTTTTTTATCGGCCAATATCCGAATAAACTTCTTTCTCCTCCTCAGCTTCTTATATTGAGACGGGTTTAGAGGAATATGCCCTTTTAAGAGATTTAAAGCAATCTCACAGAGCGCTTTCACTAGGGCTTTGGGGGCTTGTTTGAGAATTTGTTTACGTTTGCTAGGGAGGGCACGGAACAATAATTTAAGAAGCGGGGCGTTTTTTTTTTAAAAGTTTTGACATCTTACGAGCTTTTGGGTAAATATACTGCTGGCCACTCCCCGTGTAACACACCGGTTCTCAACCTAAATCGATCTGGTGACGCGGGGGTAAGATCTACCAATAAATACCCATGAGCGTTTTTTGTGGCGTCCTCATAACATTCCAAAAAGTACTTTTTACGCGTGGGGTAGATTTGATTAGCCAAAACACTCGCCTGTAATTTGTCGCGAGGGTTTTTAAACAGTATAATGTAATTACTGTTTAAACTGATTGTTCTGCTATACTTCCCTTGATGGAAAATGTTTTGAGTGAGCAACATGACGCTCATTTTCCGATGATGTCTGTATTGGGTAAAAATGTTTACCACTTCCGGGTGATCGCTCGCCTCGAAGATGACGTCATCCAAGATGATCAGGTGCGAAAGATGGACTGGAAAGAGAGATTCATCCTCAAAGCATTCCGGGAGACCTTTTACAAACTTTATCTTTTTATTCAGTTTTTTTTCAAGTTCATCATACATTTCCTGATAAGAATTATAAATCCAGACGATATTCTCAGGAGGCGACTTCATGACATGCTCACAATTTTCCAAAATACTTTTCACAAAATAAGTCTTGCCGCATCCGCTTGGACCGGCGACCAGACATGAGAATGGTGTTTCTAATCTAGTATCAAAATCAACGTGGTTCGGATTCATATTTATTTTTTATTTTTTATTTTTTATTTTTTATTTTTTATTTTTTTTTTATTTTTTTTTTTGCTCCGACACAGTCACAATCACAAACAAAAACACATACACATCAAAAACCAAATGGAACGCTACGACCGCCTGGAAGCAACCGACGTTTGTCGTAAACCACCTTAAACTTTTTCATAAATGAAGTGTTTTTCAAATGAAACCCCTTCTTATCTCGGACAATGTTGAATTGAGGGGTATGAAGCATCCGTGGTCGCGCCCCCATGCTGTCGACGTAGCCGTCGACCAGCTCCTTCACGCTGTCAAAATTGATGATTTGAGAGGTGTCATGCGTTTGCGTGATACCTTTCACCTTCATGACCAATTTCCCCTTGTTTCTGGTCTGATAAGCGTAGCTTTTCGGACCTGCGGAGACAAATTCTTGGATAGTGTCATTATCAAGCTCGTCTGTCAGATCGCCTAGCAGATCGCCTAACGGGAGAGTGTTTTCACCCTGGTTCACAGTATAGATCAAACTATCAGTGTCTGTATAAAGTACTCTAGTCTGCAGTTGTTCTAAATACCTATACATTATTAAGCGGGCATAGGCTGTTGTTAGGCAGGCGATGAAAATGTTAGCCGTCGGAGAGGCGGGTGTTTGTGCGCGTTCGTTGTATTTGTACTGTACCAGAGAAACATCATCGCTAAGGAAGTGAAAAAATTTCACCTCGTACATCCCTGAGAACAGTAGGTTGAAAAAACGATCCGGATTTTTTACAATTTCTGTTTGATTTAAATTTTCACGCTGTCCGAGTTTGCCCCAAGTCGAATTCATGCATAGCTTTGAAACCTGTCTTTTAGCCGGGTTTGGAGCTATCTTACTAGCGTCGAGTTGAATACCCTGGTGCTTCAAGTAGTCAGAGATGTATTTCTCTCTCCCTGCGTCATCCACGATGTGAGAGGGGTACCCCGAGGATTCCTGCTTTCCTTTGAGAAAGGTATTCATGTATTGTTTGAAAATATCATTACTCGTGTCATTAAAATGCCATACTTCATCAACTTGTGAGACGGTGTAGCCTAGATCTAAAGCTTTAATGAACTCGGGCGTCGTCCATACACCTGCCAGCTCTCTTTCTTTGTCATCATGAGTACACGAGCTATTCTGGTTGTTAAGTTCTGCGCATGTTTTGCAAAGCGTAAACACAAGTTTACCTCTAGCTGTTTTATGAGGAAGTAGAGGGAAATATAATTTTCTGGGGGGCAGGACAACGGCTTTGATGAAACCAAAATACTTTCTGAGGTCACCAAAGTCTCTATGAATGATAATGGGATGCCCGAGAGGGTACTGACAGGTGCTGTTGACAAAAGGATACAGAGAAGTGACATCAACGTACAATACACGTTCGTCAGGCGCTGCTGTGTACCGCAAAACAAATGCGTTCGTTCTACCCCCAAAAAGAGCTTGGCGAGGATTGAGAGGTTCCGGGAATTTTGATTCGCGCAAAAACTCTCTCACTCTCGGATCAGTCTGTTTCATTCGTTGCCAGACATGTTCTCTCATAACAAAAAGTTTAACGCCGTGATTATGAGTTAGCTCATGCATTCTCTTTTCAGTAGCGTCAAATTTTTCTTGGAAAGGTCTTTTAGTCATAGGACAAATTTGGTTAGGGTCAAAACATTCGACGCATCCGTGATAAAAACATCCCAGATATTCGAACACCCATTGTTCGCCGTTTACATACGCATACCCATCTACAAAATATCGACCGATCTTCATCTCGCCTCTGTTGAGGGCGTGCGTGATATCAATATTTTGGCTATGCATTACCCACATCAAGTATTGAATTGAGTCGTGTGAGAATGCTCTGAACTGTCGCCTATAATTATCGGTCGGGGTAATTGCTAGCGTGTTAGGAATTAAGAATTCACTGCGAAAAACTTTCATGCACGCTGATGCGATCGTGACTGCTTTAAACGGGTCTATTCCTGTACTGTTTAAAAATTCCTCCCTGAATTTCTCACAACCTGTCGCTAAAATGTTGACGTCGTTTTTACAATACATCCACGCCTGCTCTGTAAAATTAAAGATCCCACCTCGCACTTTTTCATACCAATTAAAAAATTCAGCGCGCTGCGTGGATGTCATGCGTTCCACACCATAAAATTTTGAATCAGGATATGGACCTACATAGTCCAGATTTTTAAAAGAGCTAAACGCGTGTGGAAAATAACCCTTTACCTGATCTTCGAAACCTAGCGATTTTGGGAATTTGCTCAGAGCCATTGTAAGAAAAGATATCGAATCGATATATCTCATATTATAGTCGGTATCTGTAAAACAGATGATTTTGCTGCCCTGCATAATAATTTCGGGTTTAACCCCCATGCAGATCATCTTGTTAATTAAGATGTATGAATCAAAGGCTCGTGCATTATGGGCTATAAAGGTAGCACCTTTGAAGCGTGGATTTCTGAAGTATTCGATGAAATGTCGCACACAATCATCCCCTAACCATTCTTTTTCAAGGCCGTTTAATTTTGCGCATACCAGATATGCTTTATGGTTACCGTCCGCCCCTATGCAAGTTTCAAAATCATAGTAGATTATTTGTTTACAAATCTGCTCGTTTTTGAGGGGTTGCATGTAACAATGATGTGGATTAAGCAACGTGTCGCCCTCTTCCGGAAGCACCTGTTTACACATAACACATCGGGGCTGTATGCAGGCATGTTTTGATTTGTAGTACAATAGACCGCAATTGTGACATTTTTTCCAAAGGACGCAATTACTCTCAATCCCCCGACCGCTTTCTTTATGCTTGGCATAACATTCATCGTTTAGACATGATCTGTTACAATCATGACAAATAACGATTTTTCGCGGTTGTTGTTTACATGAGGGGTTGAGACAGATCGCGCATCGTCCTTCACAATTATGAAGTCGCCAGTCTGAATGCCCCTTGTAGCAGTGTCGGCAGAAGTAACTCTGTCCGACAAAACGTTCGATCCTTTTTATGCCATAATAATGTTCATTCAGCAATAACAAAAACAGAGTATCCTCTGATTTTGGATAATGCGTTTCAAAAAAAAGACATCGGCCTACAATCATCGTTTCTGTAAAGAATTACGATTTTTCGTTTGATGTAGGTCTCGAATCTATGCACGTCTCTCAGACTGACTGATGTTTGACTGCTTAGCCCCACGCATTTTTGTAGATGCTCTGCTTTCTGCATAGCCTGGGCCTCCGTTAACGACCCGTCCAACAAGAAGGCTAATGCTAAAGCAAAACATAGTTTGTTATTTTCATTATAGGTCATATACAAACAATTTTGTTTTTTTCTCAAAATTTCTTCGTTTGTAGTTAACTGTAGCTTACGCCTGACACCGCCTGCGCCACGCATATCCGGGACAATTTGTACTACCATTTGGATCTCATCGCTAGCTAAAATCTCTATATTAGATTGAGCTATATTTTCCAATAAATTATTAACTTCATCGTTTAAAATATTTGGATCGTCGGTAAGACGCAGATAACAGTTAGCGTTCCTATCACCGCTAATTAATTCCACTTGCACGATATCACCAGGATGTGTTGATCTAGTTACCTCGTCAATTAGTTCGTTTATATTATCTCCTATATTTGTATAAAAAGTCGCAAAATCGAGGGGCTCATCGGACTCACGTGTATAAATACGTTTACGAAATTCTGTATTATTAAAAACGGGTCTCCTCGTTCTAATAATACCTCCCGCACCCTCCTGTACATCCTCATCGCTTGCCTGATTTTCGTGTATGCATACCGTGGGCGGTTGGTGATGCTGTGTTTCATTTGATTGTTGATGTTGTTGTTGCGCTTCGTCTATGTTTGCCACCTGCTGGTTAGAATGAGGCGGTTCGGTTATGTAATGTACTGCCGCAGGATGAATTTCATTTGAATGCGTCGAATTATGTAATTGGTGTTGTTGTGTTTCATTTGATTGTGGCACAATTGGTTGTTGTGCTTCGACTATGTGTGCCACCTGCTGGTTGGATTGAGGTGGTTCGGTTATGAAATGCACAGCGGGTTGTATTTCATTTGAATGCGTCAAATTATGTAATTGCTGTTGCTGTGTTTCATTTGATTGAGACACAATTGGTTGTTGTGCTTCGACTATGTGTGCCACCTGCTGGTTGGATTGAGGCGGTTCGGTTATGAAATGCACAGCGGGTTGTATTTCATTTGAATCGTCTATTCCCAATCCGTCACCAAATGCCAGAGCGGATGGGAGTGATATTTCATTAGCTACATCGTTATCTGAAATAACATGTGTCTGTACTTCATGATTTTCATCTCCGTTTGAATTTGCTCGGTTAAGTCGAGCCAAAGCCGCGTCTAGAGGGCTAAAAAAATCTTCAAAATCGTCAATTTGTCTTATAGACGCAAAGGGATCATTTATCTGATTTACAATTTCCTCCAATTCGGTCGGTATATTACACGTCTCAGGCCTATCGTAGCATTCCATTGTGAGGTTTTAAAAATTATTAATAATAGATTGTACAATACGCATAGTCGTTTCTAAACGTGTAATGCGCCTGGCCGCCTCTATCCGTTCACGAATACAAACTTCTTGATGAAAGCTGCATCTTGTTCGGCACCCTCGTTCGGTTGGATTCGGTCGGTGTCTCCTCCCCTGGCGGCCTGTCACTGCTCGCTCGTCGGAATCACAGCGTCTGCGTGAGGCTTCCAGCGTCGACTCAACGGCTTGACCGGCGTCCTCTTCACTATCTGTAAAATAGTATATTCATTTTATCGGTATACATAGATTGCTTTTATCTTAAAAAAGTAAAACAAAACATTCTGATCTCTATGCATTATGGGTAATGTAGTATTTCAAAACATTACGTCGTTTCATATTTCTACTATAACAATAAACGAAGGCGCGTTATCTTATTATATAATTCTCTTTAATAATAAATATCAATCGCTCACCACTCGTTATCACGTATTTGCTAATATTTATCCTGGCCCGCCCTGAAACGAGGGGAATAGGAGCCGCTTCTAGCGTGTTAGCGCCGGCGGCCTCTCCGGAAACAGCCCCCGGTTCTTCTTCGCCTCTTCCGCTCGCGACCGGCCTTGAGTCCTCGTCAGCCAAAACACTGACCTCTCCCGTTGGATTTCTCCAGAGTAAAGGAAGCGAATGTAACTCTTTGTGCAGAACTGAAAGCTCCTTTGCTTTGATAGAATCTAGAAAATAAAAACAAAATATACATTAAAATTCAATACACTACTAATATTTTAGACTAGACGTAGATGCTTACCGTAATCCTCCTTTGTAAAATCGTCGTCGCTAAAGTCGAACTGCTGAGGACCTTATAAAACAATTTCCTATATTAAATTAAGAAGAATAATACGAATAATTAAAATTTAGTAAACTCACGAGCATCGTACACCTGAGCGGTTGTTGTAACAGTATCTGTAAGATATGAAAAATAATAGCGAAATAGTTTTATATCTTCTATACAAATAAACCGATAAAAATAATAATAAAAAGATTATTACCTTTTACCATTGTGAATGCCGTTTTTTCAGAGACCTCAAAAGACAAACTTCTTGGTAAATCCAAAGCGGGTATGAACTGATGGCGTGTTACACTGAAAACGTAGATTATACGGTTAAGAGGACTGTGTAGCTCCTCCTTATCTCCCACCCCTGACCATATGCAGTAACATCCTTTACCCATTAGATGGCGCCGTTTACCGCGGCTTGAGAGGGGTCACACCTCCCTCAAGGCGGTCTCCTCAGGCTTATTTTTTTTTACAAGTTTTTAGTCTTAAGAAAAAGAAGGACGCTGTTTTGAAATGGGTTAAATAACCGCCCTGAAATGGGTTAAATAACGCCCTTTACGCACGAATAATCTATTTTTCACCTCTATAAAACCAACTCCGTCTGTTTCTAACCGACGACATTTTATTTTTATTTTATTTATTTTTTTTATTTTTAAAGGAAGAAAAAAAAACCTCGAAGAAGACACGACTGCATATTCACAAACATCGGTAAGTCTCTTTTATTTATTTTAAAAAACATAAAACAAATGGATAACATTTTTTAAATATTCACTTTAACTAGAATAAGTGACTAATTTACATTCACGCACGCACATCCTGGGTTTGAAGTTTGGTCCTTTCGCACGAAACCCCCTTCGGTTGATACACTTTGTACTTCAAAGTAGGCAGCTTTATCAGTAATTCGAATACAAGGGGGTCGCTCCCCCCATTGTTGCTTCAAAAGCTGGTGGTAGGATCCTTCCTGTAAGATGAAAAATAATTTATTAACACGAGGATGTCGAAATAATATTATCAGTTGGACAACAAAAGCTACTGTTTGGGGGTTCAAAGAAAGTACGTAGACAGTCGGGTGCTGGTGACCGGAATCATTTGTTTGTTGAAGGGTGGGGGGACCGGAAAACAACAAAAGCTATTGTTTGTAGGGTTCAAAGGAATCATTTGTTTGTTGAAGAGTGGGGGAACCGGAAGCAGAGCAGAATGTTATCAATCATTTTTGACAGAAGCCGCCCTGGGGTTCTGATTGGTTAAGAAGGTGGCAAGTGGGTAGGGCTTAATTCAAAATAAAGGCTTCTGATTGGCTAAGATGCCGGAAGGGGGCGGGGCTTACTTCAAAGGACTAGGTTATGAATGGTTTTATGGGGGGTGCCATAAAGTTTTATGGGGGGGTGCAATAAAGTTTTATTGGGGGCCATAAATCACTTTTGGACATTTGCCGCCCTGTTACTATATATGCTATGGCTTCAGTACATCATCGCTAGCCCCGTCGGACCAAACGAAACACCACAACAGGTCTTCGAAAGGTGGGTGGATGGCGAAGATGAAGATGAAGATGCCCATATTAACAGGGCTAGAGAGCAACTCAAAAGGGACGTTTCACTGCTAAACGTGTGGCATAAAATTAAAGAAGTTATATCGCCAAATAGGTATATCAAAGTGCTGCGGATGATTGTTAAGGACAAAGGGAACGAAGCTGTCTTTGTGAAAATGGCTCCAAATAGCACGACGCTGAAAATTGAAGCCTCCGTTAAGAAGTGGGATCGCCTGAATAAGCATAACGCTGAGAAGAGGAGAACCGGACCAATCGCTAGTCGCACCCGAGGGAACGAACAGCAAGTCCAGCAGGGAACTCAGCGACCAGTTCAGACTGTCCCCTATGTGAGACCTCAGCAACAGAGAATGAGTGGAAATCAGAGACCGGCCACTCAGCCAGGACAGCAGACGAGGCCCCAACCAAGACAACAGCCAGCGGTGCGAAGACCAGGTCCGGCATACATGCCCAAAGAAGAATTTGACAAACTGAACCCAGAAGAAAGGAAGGCCTTCCTCGAGGCGCGCAAGGCTGCAGCCTCCGGGGGGCCTGGAAAGTAATGGAGACAGAGGCACGGGTCACCCTAGAAGGAGTTTACAGAATAGGGGATAACCTATATGCTAAGGTGGAGGGAGTGCCCTATTTAGTAGACACAGGGGCCGAGGTGTCCATGACCCGTAGAGCCTTAAAACAAATCGGACACCTACAAGTAATGGTAGCTGATGGCTCGATTGCCAAAATGCCGGTAGGAATTTGGAAGGGAATTGTGTGGGTAGTAGGACCTCACAATTTGTTGACGTTAAGAGATGCAGAAGAAATAAAAAAGTCTAAAAATAAAAAGCAGGTTGCGAAAAAGAGATGGGAGAAACTAAAACCGAAATTAGTGAGAGTAGGCCCTACAAAAGTAATACTTGATCAAGAATGGTATAAGTCAGTAGATGTACCAGCCGTAAAAGCCCAACAAATCCAAGACAGTGTGTTAACACTGGAAGGGAAAAAGAAATTAGGTGAAATTTTAGACAAAGCCGCTATCGCACATTTTAAAAATGATTGCGGTGATTTAGGAGCAAAATACATGCATACTATAAGTGGGGGAGTACATCCGCCAGTAAGGCAATATCCCCTCAACCCCGGAGCAGTTGCCGAAATGGAGGTAATTGTAAAAGAGTTATTAGCACTTGGTATTATTCGTGAAGAGCTAAACCCGATTACCAATAGCCCAATTCAAGCTGTTAAAAAACCTGAAGCGGTAGGAGGGGGTTGGAGGCCAGTCATTAACTTCAAAGCTTTGAACCGCCGTACGGTGGCTAACCGAGCGAGCCTCATAAACCCCCAGGCGTCTTTAAAAACATTAAGAGTGAAAAAGTATAAATCATGTATTGACCTTGCAAATGGATTCTTTTCCCTGAGAATTGCCAAAGCATCACAAGGGAAAACAGCGTTTACGCATAAAGGAAAAGCATACGTTTGGCAGCGCTTGCCGCAGGGATATAAAAATTCCCCGAACGTATTTCAATCAGCTGTCTTGCATGTTTTGGAAGGTCTCCCAGTCACAGTATACATTGATGATGTGTTCATTGCTAGTGACACGGAGGAGGAACATTTGGAAACTTTGCAGGCCGTAATCGAGCGAGTGACGGCGGCAGGATTGAAGCTAAATCTTAAGAAGTGTCAGCTTGCCAGATTTCAGGTAGATTACCTGGGATTCCAAGTGTCTGAAGACTTGGGGCTGTCGCAAGCGTATCGAGAAAAAATAGAACAAATTTTGCCGCCAACGTCCGAGAACGAACTACAGAAAATATTAGGATTGTGTAATTATGTTCGAGATCATGTTCCATTTTATCAAAAATTTGCGAGACCCCTTTATGCCCGATTGCGCAAAAATCCTAATGAAAAGAAAACAAAAGATTGGCCTTGGTCGGCTAAAGACCAGGAAAATTTAGAAGGGCTCAAAAACGCAGTAAAAAATGCTATACGCCTCGAACCGAGAAGCTTGGAAGTTAGGCTAGTTGCTGAGATTCAATGTGATGAGGATAATGCAATGGTAAGTGTTAGCAATGAAGGTGCCGGCTTAGTGACACTGTGGACTTATACTATAAATAATGTTGAGAAGAAGTTTCCCCAGGAGGAGAGAGAATTAGCGGTTCTTGCTAAATATTGGGGAACATTAAAAGACTTAGCCCAGGGACAAGTCATAAAGGTTGTTACGCAGAGTCAAGTACATCGCTACCTGCGTAAAGACACATTAGAAAGTACTAAAGCGACTAATGTGAGATGGGGAAGGTGGGAAGATATCCTGCTAGACCCCGATTTAGAGATAGGACCAGCAAAATCCATATCTAAAAAACAGGCGAAAACTGTAAATGGTGAGGAGAAGCCATATGAATGGGTTTTATACACAGATGGTTCTAAAAAGGGTGAAGACCAGAATGCCCACTGGGGCTTCATCCTGAAACACAATGGTAAAGAGGTATGCCGCCGAAAGGGTCAGACTCCTGGTAGTGCCCAAGCAGGAGAGGCTACAGCGGTGTTAGAAGGATTGTTAGAGGCCATAAGATTACACGTGAGTCGAGTAAGACTTATAACCGATAGTCACTATTGTGCTCAGGCGCTCAAAGAGGACTTATCCATTTGGGAAGAAAATGGGTTTGAAGGAGCGAGGAGTAGAGAAATTGCTCATGCTGAGTTGTGGAAGAAAATAGCCGAGTTAAGGTTGAATATGACTATCGATGTTGTTCACCAGAGAGCCCACGTCAAGGAGGGGGCTCACTGGAGAGGTAATGATGAAATAGATAAATACGTCCAAGAGAGAAGAGTGGTAATTGTAGGAGCAGAAAAATGGGACAGTACTCCCAAAGGAGGAAAATTGGTCCCGAATGAGTTTGTGTGTGAGGTGACTAAGGCCGTACATGAAGCGCTAGGCCACGGAGGTGCCTTGCCCACAAAAAGGGAGCTGGAAAAACTGGAACTTTGGATCCCAGAAAAGAAAATCCGTTCAGTTATACGAAATTGCGAGTTGTGTAATAAGTATAATGCAGGACGCCGAGGACAGCGAGTGGACGGATTGACGATTAAAAGCACTGTTCCATGGGCATCAGTTTGCATGGACGTAGCAGGCCCCATGGGAGTAAGCGGCACTAAAGGTGAGAAATATCTTATTGTGCTTGTAGATTCGATGTCAGGACATTTTGGTTTGAAAGCTGTACGTAATGCGAATGCTAATAGCGTGCTGAAAACACTAGAAGAGGGTTGTATGTGGTTGGGCATACCGAGAGAATTAAGAACTGACAATGGAACTCATTTCAAAAACGCTACAATAGACAGGTGGTGTCAGAAGTGGGGAATAATAAGAACTTATTCGCCGCCTTATACCCCTCAAGCTAACGGCGTGGCTGAAAGGACCATTGGTCTAGTTAAAAGTTGGCTTGGGAAAAATGCTAATGGAAAAGAATGGAGTGAGAAATTGGTGGAGTTGGTCAAGGATTTGAATGGGAGGAGCAGAGCAGATAGACCTTCCCCTTCGCAGGAATTGAACCAGCGCCCCTTTGTCGCACTTGAGGTAGGACGGATGCAAAGCACACAACACCCTCAAAAAGGAAAGTGTCCATTTCAGGTAGGACAGAGAGTGTGGATAAAATCTCATAGTCCTTTTGATAGTCAGGCAGTGAAAGCGAAATATGACCAATTTGACATCGTTGAAGAAGTTTTAGACAGAAATACAGTGCGACTGAAGAAGAAGGGAGTCCAAGGGGTAGAGCAGCTAAAACCGATACCAGTTAATTCAGCCTGAAGTTAAGGAGTAAGACAAATAATTAAAAATGGAACCAGTCCCTCCGGACTTTGTCAGGCTCGTTATGATGAAGGGAGCTGTCATCGTGCGGAGGACGGAGAAGGTGATAATGGTCGGTAAGGCATTTAATCTTTGGATGAATGCAGTGAGAGGATATATTAGTAATAGAGTGGAAGATTTTAGTTGGCAACCGGCTGTCTCGACCTGTGTAATTTGCAGTGGAAACGAGGAGTCGAGGGAACAGTGGAATATAGCCAATAAGTATTGGGTAGATGGCTTTAAGCCAGACCTGAGTAAAATAGGCCCGGCTAAGGTGCTTGAAATACAGGTGTGTGGATACTGTAGAATAAAAAGCCTACCTAGGATAAAAGCGTATGCTCAGTGGGACTTAGCCCCGCAAGAGAATACAGAGGCACAGCATTGTGAATGTTTGTGGGACGGGGAGAGCATACTGTATTGCCTACATTGTAGGATGAGAATGGGAAAAGGTTCACTAGTGAGAGCAGGAGAGGCCGAGGGATGGCAGTTAACTAGAGCAGAAACCCCGATAAAGTCGCTAAGTTCCGAGTTGCTGACCTATTGGCCGATGGAAGTAAACGAGAGGACTCGCGACCCGAGGTTCCAGGCACTGCTTTACAATAACTGGCCACCGCATGGAGGTAAGTATGGCTTGGCTCCATTAATTGTTGGCTCGGAAGCGGTGCCAACTTTAGTTCACGTTGAACCTGTGTTTAGTGGGGGGGAACCAAGAACCCCCTGGCCCACGCTAATCAATGTTGCTTTGGCTCGAGGGGACATTTCAATGGAAACATTGCCGGATGTCCCGCAAGAGAAAGCAGTGAATATTAGCGCTATGGAAGGTAGTCATATAGTAAAGGGGACTACATTGGATAGAATGGAATATAAAGCTAAAACAGTAGTAGTAAAAATGAGTCCAGCGATGCCGCGACGATGGGTTTTGGGGGACCCGATATATTGGTTGAAAGTAAAAGTAATGATGGCTATGAAACCCTACGAGGGAATATACTCGTTAGGGATGGCAGTGTCGATGAGTACAGAGGAGGAAGCCAAACGGTTACACCCCAACTGTACTTTTCATGGAGAATACGTTGGTATCAGGCCGACAAGAAGGCATAGTAGTGAGAGTGGAGATGAAGAAGTAAAGCCTAAGGGTAATGAGAAGTTGTTGGCATTGGCTCAGGTGGCCACAAGAGAGCTGGAAAAATGTAATGTGAGTTCATTAGAAGAGGATGAACACAAGGCACCCAGGTCGAAGGGAGACTTTGACTTCAGGGGTCGCCCGAAGAAGTATAAGGGGAAAGGATGTCCCTATCCGGGTTGTACCGGAGAAGGAAACTTGTTAGGCTACCACAAAAAGCATTGGTCTTTGCGTGGATGCCCTAAATTTTATGAGAAAAATCCATGGCGGTATAATAATTCACCTAAATGGAAAAAATTGGCAGAAATGTGTAAAAAAGCCCCCCATTTCGTTCTTCCTCAACAGGAGCAACCGGAAAAGGGAGTTGTACCGGAAACTCCAGCCGCAGGGTCGGAAGCGGAGTGGAGGGAAAAGCCAGAGATGGGTGAGAGCCCCTCCTCTAACGAGGAGGAGCCAGAAGTTAAAGGGTACGAAGGCGAGGCGAGCGAAGATAGCGAGGCTGATGAGGTGAAGGAGCACAAGGTCCTTAAGGTAGTCCTGTCACGCTTTTGGAACAGGCACCAGGACCCACAGCCCTCTTCATCTGCTGAGAAGTAGCAACAAGAAGGAGATGGAAGGCGAGATTGCTGAGCTAAAGACTAGAGTAACCAGATTAGAGACACGTAGACAATTATTAGAAAATTTTTTAGGAGCATTAATACCGGCCCTAAACAATCTTTTTGTAGATGTTGGGCAATTTAGGCCACATTGGTTGTCTTTAATTGAGAGTTCTCAGGAAAGAATCGCTGAGCAAAAAGAAATGAGGGAGATAATTAAGAAATTGGAAAAAAGAATCGAGGAAGCTGAGGCCAAAATACAGAGGTCCAACCAGACCCCCGCGAACCTTGAGCAGGAGGAGTCACCAGGACCCTCAACGGCCCTATTGTTTGATTACCAAGTATTTCGACAAAATCAAATGCAAGAAAGGTTGGCTAAATTGAGGGCCAAAGACGATGAAGATAAGTAGTTAGAAAGATTAAGAGGTGCGGGGTAAATTGGGCATAATATAGTGAATTTAGAAACCCCTTTTGTTTAAGATTAAAATGTATTTGGCTCAGTGGAATGTAGAAACAATTTTAAAAGGAATAATATAACTGTATAACGAAGGCCAACCCCCAAGGTAGAGGGGGAGGAGCTAATGTGGTTTTAGAGCTTAGTAGTCCACAAAAGATAGAACCGTCAGTAGAGAGTATGAAACGTAGCTACGAGGAAGCGATGGAGGAAGATCAAAGTTTTGGCGACAGCGGGGGTAAATTAGTGATACCTGGAAAACTTGGTCCAGCCAAGAACAGGGTAAGGTTTGAGAACCAAGGATGGAGTCCTCCAGGTTATGATACCCCGTTGTATGAAATACCTAGACCTGCGACTTTAAACTTGCCTCACCCTTTGACTTTAGAGGTAGGAGGAGAGCCGCATGTTTACGCCAATATAGGAACAATTACACGCCAACCAGAGTGTGGTGGCAGCGGTGGGAACAGGGTTGAGAACCCCTATGAGATTCCTACAGAAGAAGACCCATTGGACACCGTTCATGAACAACCTGAAGCTGACAGAGTTTACATGAACGTTCCTGTCATCCGTCGAAGACAACGCTGGGTGTATGGAAGGGTTTGGCTGGCCACCATACTTTGCTTGATAGTAATAACATTGATTTATTGTTTGTTGGGGCTGCGAGCGCAGAGAAGGCGAAGGTTCAGCTTCGACAGCATGGCTCCAATTAATCCCATCGACTTGGTCGACATACGGTATGGCAACACTAAAATAGCCAACCAAACGTGCTGGAAAATAGAGGTGATGCATGTTAGTGAGGAATGGAAGAGGACGAAGACACCGCATAGGGAAGCCTGCGGTGCCGGAGCTGACAGTCCCTGTGAGGAAGGTTGGAGGAGAGAGAGAACTGCCCTCGTGAATTCCTACCTCCGCATCACCTTCAACAAAACAAATTATTATAATAAAACCATGGAGATTTTGAGAAGGAGCACGACGTACCCTGTAAAATCAAAGAGTAAGTGTAAAGTTCGAGTAGTTTACCGGATTGATAGCAAAGCGAACGACTTTACGGTCAATATTACCCTGTTATGCTTGAAGAATCTAGAGCAAAGAATTGTCAGAAATAACTGGGTCCAGATTGGAGAAGGAGATCCTGCTTGGTACATCAACGAATATTGTGCAAGGTTGCCAGATGCGACAGGAGGGTACTGGGTGAAGACAGACCCTGATGACCCGGATTTCAGAATTTACCCCGCGGCCCCACGAAATGACACTTGTACCGAGCTTCGGCCGGAATGGGAACCATGTTGGAGCTGTTTAACTTTTCGATGCAGGGGACCAGGAACCAACGGGACCATTGAAGGACCAGGGGCCAACGGGACCGGTGGTTACCTGCCAGGTACTCCGACTCCAGCATTGGGTAAGTACCCTGTAGTTTTTCATCAACGAAGGCTAAGAAAATTTAGAAGGCCAAGGGCGATTAAGGTTATTAAACAAGCAGTAACTTATCAATTGGGGGCTTTGGCTTTGTCGTCAGAGGAGCCACCCTCACGAATCCACCATGCTAATAGAATACGTAGAACGATTTTCGCCTCACCGAAATTTCTTGGAATGCAGGGGTTCAAAAAGCCCCCACCAAGGAAAGTTAAAAAGAAACGGCCGAGGTACAGAGTTAGGTTAAATAAGACCCGGTCACATAATAGATTACGTAGGATGGTATACGCCGCGACTATTTTTGGAAGGAATACGTCTAGGAGGACCCCACCAGTTACACCTCCAATAACAGTAATAAATAAAATAAATAAAGTTAATAATGTAATGAAGAGACGGCCAGGATGCAGGGTTAGGTTAAGTAAAGCCCAGTCGTATTATAATAATAGCCATTGTGATTGGAATATGATGAGGTATTGTCCCGTGCCCTACCACATGTTTTGCTATGCGGATAGCGGTAGTAGTCTTACCCTCCCCGGAGGAGGGTTAAGAGGTGACGCGAGTACCTTGCTTACTCACCTTTTTGCGATGAGTGTTAAAAACGCACTATGTGAAAAGAAGATAAAAGTGAAACACGAAGAGTGGTTGAATAACTCTTTTCCATGGATATGGAAAAGGGGTACGTATGTGTTGGAATCAACCTTTAATAAGACTGTGAAAATAACTGTACTAAATATAAGACGGGTACAAATGTGGGCTCAACGCATTCCTACGCCGGATGATTTACATAATGTTCCGAAGGGGGATTTTGATAAAATTGACCGATGCGTAGCACTAAGAATGTTTAACAGATTGCATGAGAAGGATTGGGTAAGTGGTATTTCACCGCGATGCCCCTTGGTAGAAATAGGAACGCCACCTTTGACTCGTTGGATTTATAACTGTACAGGATTGAAAACAAACTTAACGATTAAAGGGGTGTTGCAAGCTTGGAAAGAAATACATACGAGAGACGAGAGTAAGACGTGGTGGGGGCTCAATAAAGATGAAGTGGTTAAGGATGTAATACCTTGCTTAGGAGAGTCGGACAATTATTGGGTTAAATACCAATATATGGCGACAGTGTATTCTAAAGAAAACGACATTTGGCCTGACGTTGAGAGACCAACCTTATACGCTAATCCAAGGCCATGGGAGATGGTGTGTACGGGAGGTAGTTCCGGGAAAGATTTTAAAAACTGTACAATTGTATTAGCACATATACCCTGTCACAAAGTTCAGTCCCGGTTTAAGAATTTTTGTACTCCGCGTTACCGCGACGCAGAATATGCTAATGTTGAGGGAGCGGTGTGGATTAAAGATAATAGTAATAAATGGATCTGGAGTCAGGCTGCAGGTAGAGATTACTGCGCGCGATGGGACGAAGATAATGAATTGTCTAAAATGGTAGGACTTAAAATTATCCCCAAGCCTCCTGACTCTATTATGCAGATATTAGAAGGTCACGCATTTAGGAAAAGCCTTTGTTCAGGAGACATAGTTACAGGATTTGATTGGTTGGGATTTAATAAGATTTATGGCCCGGGCACATGCCACGAACCTACTGAAAGATGGCTGCATTGTGGACACAGTGACGAGTATAATCATAAAGGGGAACATGTATGTACATGGTTTGAGAGGATAGGATTGGCAATAAGGGGTGTAGTGAAAACTGTGGCCTCAACAGCCGTTGGAGTTGTGGAAGATGTGGCGGAGACGGCGTTTACTGGGATAAGTACCGGGCTATATAATTTAGTACAAGAAGTGGGACTTTGGTTCCTGCTAGGTTTAGGAATTGTTCTATCAGCGGTGATAGCTTTTTTAATTGTTAAAAGAGGAACTTTGTCGTTATTTCCTCGCCATATTCTCAAACAGAAAACCTTACCAAATAAGGTAAAAGCTCAGCTTTTGGCCAAAGAGCTGCAGGAAAATTGGGGAGGGGCGACGAAGAGGAGGTTATTGAGCATTGAGGAGGGGCTGCAAAAGAGGGCGGGATCGACCAGACTATAACTGCAACGCCCCAGCCCTGTCTTCCTCAATCCTCACTGACACTTTTTGGCGGAACAGTAAAACTACACACGACCATGGCGTGCGGTACTGTTAATGGTACTAAAGGGAGACCAGGCGCCCTTCAGAATGTAAGAAGTGAAGCTGAATATTGGATGATTTTTATAATATGGCTTCTTTATTGCTGTACTGGACAATGGGATTTTTGTCAGCTAACTCGACCCATTATTTTGATAATAGCTGTTATCAAGGTATTGGTGTTGCGCTTTGTGTTTTGTACATACACACTGGGACTAGGATGCTTCATTGTGTATATGCATGGCCGAATTAGAATAGATTATAAAACTCCGAGAGGGGTAGCAGAAACTTTCCTCTTGGTTTGCTGGATTTGTTTAGATATAACCTCTATCAAGATTTTTGAGGTTTTATATGGAGCAGTTGTATTAGAAGGTGTATTGGCCATTGCAATGACTCTCTACATCATGAATATGGTGGTTCGCCTTCAAAAGAACCCTGTGGCTACGGGCAGCAGGGTTTGGGTGTGGCGAACAGCTAAACTAATATTATGGGGAATGGTTTGGGGAATAATTTCAATTCTCCTTTGGTTGCGCCTGGTCGACCAATTAGTTTTAGTAGTTTGGTTTTTTACATATGCAGCTTTTTTTACTCTCCCGCCAAAAGGTTCCGCTACTCGGGGAGCGACCACACCCTCGCTCTCTCGGCGTAGTGGCATTCCGCATTCTCTCGACAGAGTGGGTGCGGATGATCATTTAGATCAGGATCGACCTGTACATATAGGGAGCCGCAATCTTGCCGGCTCTCCTCAGGTTTAAGAATTGTCGAATTGTATTTGTGTGTTTACCAGGATAACCAGGATGAGCCGCGGTGTGTCTTCTGTGGAAGCGATCTCCTTCTCTTCTCAGCCTGGGTAGTTGGAGACGTTTTCTATGGGCACTGCTGCTATCCTTTGTCCCCAGAGGGTGTGGGTGAGGAAATGTGGCTTATACCCGATGGGCTTTATATGACTTATTTATGTGATCTTTTCGATTCAGCCATGAGTAAAATTTGGAAATGGCCTGGCTTTGCTGACCTCGCGGGCTCATGTAAGTTGGAAGGTTTGGTTCAAAGTCCAATAAAAGATATACGTTACCATGTTAACAAAGAATGTGTATTCATCGGGAGCACTGTCCCTTTGATGCGCATGGTATGGCGCCTGCCTGACGGTGCTCGACGCTTGACTTTCAATACCCCGTCTGGCTTTTGTGTAGCCGCCACTCCTAGGAAGACGGCCAGACCTGGTGAGCGTGCCGGGTGTGGTAGAGTTCGAGTTGGGGAGGAGCGACCCTGCGCGCCTGAGACGGCCCCCTCGCCCTCCCTGGACCGGGTTGACGAGCCTGGGGAATCCAGTGCCGCCCGACAGGAGGCTCCAGTTGGTAAGGTCATGCCACTGTTGAGACCAGCCTCCCCCGCGGTTTCATCATTTGTTGATGACCCGGAGGTTGAGAAAAGCGAGGATGAGGGCTCGTTGGCTGCGTTGTCGCCCTCCCTAATGATAAATGGCTTCAGCCTGTGGTCTCCACTCCCTGATCCTTCGTCCGTCTCCATGCCTTCCGACTCCCCGGCGTCTCCATTGGGCGATGACGGAGGGGTGGATGTGGTGTGGATGATGGGGTTGGATGGTGAGTTGGATGTGCGGCTGATTTGCATGAGTGACACCCGTGATCTCTAGGAGGGGGTGTTGAATTGAGTGGGATCGTGTGGGTCAGATGGAGCGCCATATCATGTACTTTTAGATGACGAATTATGGACTGAACTCAATTCTAAAATTAGAGATCAATTGGTGTCCATAAGATCAAGGAATTGGTGTCTATAGGGCAGATATGATCATGTTTTGGCCTTTGGGTGTAGTACCTCAAGGTAACCACCAGATGCCGCCAAACCTAAGCAACCGGAGCCGCCTGCTTAGCAAGGATAGGTCATCCCTAGCAAGGCCCAAATTAACCTTAAGCCCCACGTTAGCTTTAAGTAAGCCCCACGTTTTGATAAGATCCTCATCCTAGCCCCACGTTTTGAACCTTATCAAGCCACAAGTTAAAGAGAGTAGGTGGCCCCACGTTGTAGTGATAAAGCCCCACGGTTAAATAAATAAACAAAGGTATCCTGAATTGAGTAATAGCACACACAATATACAATTTTTATTCGACAATTGTTAACCTGAAATATGGATCAATGCTTACAGCACATTGAAGCCACTGTGAAACCTTGCTGTCTTTTCTTTTCTTTTAATTACATGCGATACTGTTTATTATAGCTGATAAGATTGCTGTAACTGCATTGAGTATCATGATTGCCTGTATGAAAAGATGTTTTCTCTCAGCATTGTCATACAAGATGTGCAACAAATGAAAAAGAATCAACCTGTTGAGATTCCCTGAGAGGTTTGGGATTTAACATGTTATGTATATACATATTATTCATGCTTGCATAGTTTGGTTTAGAATATTATTACATATTGTCATTGATTTGATGATTGTAAATATTAAATAAGAGCCAGGACCGTTAGAATTGTAATAGGGACTTTTTTGGCTCCATATTGAATTGCAGCCGAGACTTTGGCAGCGTAAGATGGCATATGGCCACGTAAGATGGCGTCTTGCCCCACGTATAGCATGTTGCCCCCGTAAGATGGCATATGGCAACGTAAGATGGCGTAGTGCCCCACGTAGGATGAGTATATTGCCCCACGTGTAAATGGGTGCATATAGCCCCACGTAGGCTGAAATGTGTTTTTGTTTAAACAGGAACTGACTAAGCTCTGTGGTGTGCGTAGCTTAGTAACCAGTTTCTTGAGTGCGCTTGTGTAAAGAATGAGCTCCAACGTTATGTGCTTGTCACTCACTCAACTGTATGTGACTGTGGACATGCCCTAACACGTCCCAACATGCCCTAACTTGTCTCAGCGCATTGATATGCAAAGGGACTACAAGTGACTGAAAAGACTTGCGGAAGGACACCTTCACCAAGAGGAAGCTGTGACACGCAACCAAGATTATAAAAGTTCGTTCCTTGTGAGGATCGAGGCTCTTCCGTCGACGATGTCCATCGACCTGTTCCTGCGATAGACCGGTAAGGAGTGTGTTGTTAGAGAACTGTTCAGCAGAGTGATAGGACTTAGGTTTTTCTCGGAGGACCTTTGGCTGTTAGCTGCGAGCGGGGACTTTTCTCACCAAATTGGGTAATGTACAACGCTTTATTAAATAAGATGTTTAAAAGGAAGTTATGAACGGTAAATCGCGTGTAGGGACGGAGCCATTTAATACACTCCCATATCTTCAAATTTATTTTTAGCCAAAAACGTCTTATTTTAAATTTAGGTCTTGAGCTCTTTAGAGAAGTGATCAATCTTAGAAGGCTCTATTCAAAGGTTTATATGATTATGTTTGATTTCCCTTTTACTATTTTATTTTATATTTTATTAATTTTAATTTTTATTGTATTTGTGATTTTTGAAATTTATAATTGCGCCTTGTGTTTGGCGAACGCGCATTAAAGAATTTAAAAATTGTTTTATATTCCTGTTATTATTGAAATAAAATATTGAAAGACAATTTTTGCTTTAATTATTTTATTTGTTTCTTTCGGTTTTGTTTTATTATTTTTGGGACGTTTTGCTAAGTCCAGGTCATTTTATAAGACCTCCTTATTTTCCTTCGAGACGGACAGCAGCAACGGACGTTTGGAAAAGAGGTAAATGCATTTTAATAACATTTGATGAATGTTTTCCATTTGTATTAATAAAGTCAAATACTCCTGCTTTATATGAAACAAGTCCGTATGATCCTAACAAGGATTAGTAAATGACTAGGTCAATAACAAATGCAAACAACTAAGAGAGGTGGAGCTGCCAAGTAAGTGAGGTGTTCAGTCTATTATTCCTGGGTTCGTGTGGTTGCTCATTCAGGAGTAATAGGTGGATGAAAACGGATTGACCTCATGATAAGAAGACAGTGAACAAACCTAGGTGAGTCCACTTCGATATATCGGCTTAACTAATTCTCGTCCCCTCACTTTGACGCCTTAGAGCCGGTGAGGGAAAAGGGGAATTACTGACCCATTGATTGGAGAGTCGATCAGGACATATTTCCCGATTTAAGTCCTGCGGGTAAGCGGAAGTTGACAACTTGGTTAAGCAATTGAAACCTTCCACGAGCTGTCTTGACACAATTCCATCTGGCTTTTTCAAAACCATTGTGAAATCTGTTCAGATCGATTTACAACAAATAATTAATTGCTCACTTCAATCAGGTGAACTTCCTAAATGTCTGAAAGTAGCCGCCGTCAAGCCCATTCTAAAAAAGAGAACACTGGATGTCTCCCTGCTAGCAAATTATAAACCAATCGCAAACCTTCCCTTCGTAACTAAAATAGTTGAAAAAGTGGTTTTTAATCAACTCAGCAATTTTTTGAGCTTAAACGGACTTTTGGATAAATTCCAGTCAGGTTTCCGACCTCATCACAGTACAGAAACAGCTCTGATTAAAGTACTGAATGATATAAGATTGAGCACTGATGCAGGGAAGGTATCAGTGCTCGTCTTGTTGGACCTCAGTGCAGCATTTGACACGATTGATCATAATATACTGTTAGACAGGCTGGAAACTTGGGTGGGATTAAATGGAACAGTCCTTAAATGGTTCAGGTCCTATTTGGAGGAAAGGAGTTACTTTGTGACTATTGGAAATTTTGAATCTGATCGAAAGGCCATGACATGTGGGGTCCCTCAAGGGTCAGTCCTTGGACCCCTGTTGTTCAGTCTGTATATGTTACCTTTGGGTCAAATGCTTCAGAACACCGATGTTGACTATCATAGTTATGCAGATGACACACAACTGTATTTATCTATGTCCCCAAATGACAGCAGTTCTATTAACGCATTGTGTCATTCTCTAGAGCAAGTTAACAACTGGATGAACCAAAATTTCCTTCAGCTGAACGAAAACAAAACGGAGCTCATTGTTTTCGGCAATAAAGAAAAGAGGATTGCTGTTAAAAAACAGCTTGAGTCACTGTCTTTAGAAACTAAAGACCAAGTTCGAAATCTTGGGGTATTAATAGACTCAGATCTGACCTTCAGTAATCATATTAAATTTATCACTAAAACAGCCTTTTACCAGCTGAAAAACATATCCAGACTGAAGGACTGCATGCTTCAAGCAGACCAAGAGAAGCTTATCCATGCTTTTATCTCCAGCAGACTCGATTACTGTAACGGTCTTCTGACTGGACTCTCTCAAAAGAACATGAGACAATTGCAGCTCATTCAGAACGCTGCAGCTCGAGTTCTGACCAAAACAAAAAGATCAGAACATATTACTCCAGTACTTAAGGATTTACACTGGCTCCCTGTCAGCTGTAGAATCGATTTTAAAGTTCTGCTGCTCGTCTATAAATCACTAAATGGTTTGGGTCCTGAATATATCCAAGAAATGCTGATTGAGTACAAACCCAGCAGGGCTCTGAGATCCACAGACTTGGGCCAACTAGTAAAACCCAGAGTTCGAAGCAAACATGGTGAAGCTGCATTTAGCTATTATGCTGCACACAGATGGAATAGGCTGCCAACAGAAGTGAAGTCAGCCCCGAGTGTAAATGCTTTCAAATCCAGGTTAAAAACTTTGCTTTTTTCTTATACCTTTGATTAGGGACTTTTAAACAGCTTTAATTAAGTGTTTTTTTAATTATTATTTTTATTTTTATTTTTATTTTTATTTTTATTTTTATTTTTATTTTTATTTTTATTTTTATTTTTTTTATTTTTTTTTTTTTTTTTTTTCATTTTTATTTTTATCATTATCATTTTAAACTTCCTTATGTTGAATTTTTTAAAGTTTGTTGAATAATGTTTTAAGATTGTTAGTTTGTAACCTATTTTCATTTATTTTTCTTCCTCTGAATGTTAACTACTGTTTCTTGATGCTTATGTGTTGGCTTTCCTCGTGTAAAGCACATTGAGTTGCCTTGTGTATGAAATGTGCTATACAAATAAACTTGCCTTGCCTTACCTATTTTGGCATCCGGATGATGATTCTAGCATGAATTTGCTTGGGCACCTGTTAATTTTTAAGATTTTGACACATTCAGCTCAAATGTACACAATTGCTGATTATGGCTGTCAAATCTAAAACAAACGTTGTGCACTCAAATCTTTTGCTGTATTTAGTTTATTTTGGCATCCGGATGATGATTCTAGCATGAAATTGCTTGGGCACCTGTTAATTGTTAAGAATTTGATACATTCAGCTCAAATGTACAATCATGCGCTAAAAACGCATTTAAAGCAATAAAAAGATGATTATGGCTGTCAAATCTAAACCAAACGTTGTGCACTCAAATCTTTTGCTGTATTTAGTTTATTTTGGCATCCGGATGATGATTCTAGCATGAAATTGCTTGGGCACCTGTTAATTTTTAAGATTTTGACACATTCAGCTCAAATGTACAATCATGCGCTAAAAACGCATTTAAAGCAATAAAAAGATGATTATGGCTGTCAAACCTAAACCAAACGTTGTGCACTCAAATCTTTTGCTGTATTTAGTTTATTTTGGCATCCGGATGATGATTCTAGCATAAAATTGCTTGGGCACCTGTTAATTTTTAAGATTTTGACACATTCAGCTCAAATGTACACAATTGCTGATTATGGCTGTCAAATCTAAACCAAACGTTGTGCACTCAAATCTTTTGCTGTATTTAGTTTATTTTGGCATCCGGATGATGATTCTAGCATGAAATTGCTTGGGCACCTGTTAATTGTTAAGAATTTGATACATTCAGCTCAAATGTACTATCATGCGCTAAAAACGCATTTAAAGCAATAAAAAGATGATTATGGCTGTCAAATCTAAACCAAACGTTGTGCACTCAAATCTTTTGCTGTATTTAGTTTATTTTGGCATCCGGATGATGATTCTAGCATGAAATTGCTTGGGCACCTGTTAATTTTTAAGATTTTGACACATTCAGCTCAAATGTACAATCATGCGCTAAAAACGCATTTAAAGCAATAAAAAGATGATTATGGCTGTCAAACCTAAACCAAACGTTGTGCACTCAAATCTTTTGCTGTATTTAGTTTATTTTGGCATCCGGATGATGATTCTAGCATGAAATTGCTTGGGCACCTGTTAATTTTTAAGATTTTGACACATTTAGGCCAAATGTACAATCATGCGCTAAAAACGCATTTAAAGCAATAAAAAGATGATTATGGCTGTCAAACCTAAACCAAACGTTGTGCACTCAAATCTTTTGCTGTATTTAGTTTATTTTGGCATCCAGATGATGATTCTAGCATGAAATTGCTTGGGCACCTGTTAATTTTGAAGATTTTGACACATTCAGCTCAAATGTACACAATTGCTGATTATGGCTGTCAAATCTAAACCAAACGTTGTGCACTCAAATCTTTTGCTGTATTTAGTTTATTTGGGCATCCGGATGATGATTCTAGCATGAAATTGCTTGGGCACCTGTTAATTGTTAAGATTTTGACACATTCAGCTCAAATGTACAATCATGCGCTAAAAACGCATTTAAAGCAATAAAAAGGTGATTATGGCTGTCAAATCTAAACCAAACGTTGTGCACTCAAATCTTTTGCTGTATTTAGTTTATTTTGGCATCCGGATGATGATTCTAGCATGAAATTGCTTGGGCACCTGTTAATTTTTAAGATTTTGACACATTCAGCTCAAATGTACAATCATGCGCTAAAAAGGCATTTAAAGCAATAAAAAGGTGATTATGGCTGTCAAACCTAAACCAAACGTTGTGGACTCAAATCTTTTGCTGTATTTAGTTTATTTTGGCATCCGGATGATGATTCTCGCATGAAATTGCTTGGGCACCTGTTAATTTTTAAGATTTTGACACATTCAGCTCAAATGTACAATCATGCGCTAAAAACGCATTTAAAGCAATAAAAAGATGATTATGGCTGTCAAACCTAAACCAAACGTTGTGCACTCAAATCTTTTGCTGTATTTAGTTTATTTTGGCATCCGGATGATGATTCTAGCATGAAATTGCTTGGGCACCTGTTAATTTTTAAGATTTTGACACATTTAGGCCAAATGTACAATCATGCGCTAAAAACGCATTTAAAGCAATAAAAAGATGATTATGGCTGTCAAACCTAAACCAAACGTTGTGCACTCAAATCTTTTGCTGTATTTAGTTTATTTTGGCATCCAGATGATGATTCTAGCATGAAATTGCTTGGGCACCTGTTAATTTTGAAGATTTTGACACATTCAGCTCAAATGTACACAATTGCTGATTATGGCTGTCAAATCTAAACCAAACGTTGTGCACTCAAATCTTTTGCTGTATTTAGTTTATTTGGGCATCCGGATGATGATTCTAGCATGAAATTGCTTGGGCACCTGTTAATTGTTAAGATTTTGACACATTCAGCTCAAATGTACAATCATGCGCTAAAAACGCATTTAAAGCAATAAAAAGGTGATTATGGCTGTCAAATCTAAACCAAACGTTGTGCACTCAAATCTTTTGCTGTATTTAGTTTATTTTGGCATCCGGATGATGATTCTAGCATGAAATTGCTTGGGCACCTGTTAATTTTTAAGATTTTGACACATTCAGCTCAAATGTACAATCATGCGCTAAAAAGGCATTTAAAGCAATAAAAAGGTGATTATGGCTGTCAAACCTAAACCAAACGTTGTGGACTCAAATCTTTTGCTGTATTTAGTTTATTTTGGCATCCGGATGATGATTCTCGCATGAAATTGCTTGGGCACCTGTTAATTTTTAAGATTTTGACACATTCAGCTCAAATGTAAACAATTGCTGATTATGGCTGTCAAATCTAAACCAAACGTTGTGCACTCAAATCTTTTGCTGTATTTAGTTTATTTTGGCATCCGGATTATGATTCTAGCATGAAATTGCTTGGGCACCTGTTAATTTTTAAGATTTTGACACATTCAGCTCAAATGTACAATCATGCGCTAAAAAGGCATTTAAAGCAATAAAAAGGTGATTATGGCTGTCAAACCTAAACCAAACGTTGTGGACTCAAATCTTTTGCTGTATTTAGTTTATTTTGGCATCCGGATGATGATTCTCGCATGAAATTGCTTGGGCACCTGTTAATTTTTAAGATTTTGACACATTCAGCTCAAATGTACACAATTGCTGATTATGGCTGTCAAATCTAAACCAAACGTTGTGCACTCAAATCTTTTGCTGTATTTAGTTTATTTTGGCATCCGGATGATGATTCTAGCATGAAATTGCTTGGGCACCTGTTAATTTTTAAGATTTTGACACATTCAGCTCAAATGTACAATCATGCGCTAAAAAGGCATTTAAAGCAATAAAAAGATGATTATGGCTGTCAAACCTAAACCAAACGTTGTGCACTCAAATCTTTTGCTGTATTTAGTTTATTTTGGCATCCGGATGATGATTCTAGCATGAAATTGCTTGGGCACCTGTTAATTTTTAAGATTTTGACACATTCAGCTCAAATGTACAATCATGCGCTACAAACGCATTTAAAGCAATAAAAAGGTGATTATGGCTGTCAAATCTAAACCAAACGTTGTGCACTCAAATCTTTTGCTGTATTTAGTTTATTTTGGCATCCGGATGATGATTCTAGCATGAAATTGCTTGGGCACCTGTTAATTTTTAAGATTTTGACACATTCAGCTCAAATGTACAATCATGCGCTAAAAAGGCATTTAAAGCAATAAAAAGGTGATTATGGCTGTCAAACCTAAACCAAACGTTGTGGACTCAAATCTTTTGCTGTATTTAGTTTATTTTGGCATCCGGATGATGATTCTCGCATGAAATTGCTTGGGCACCTGTTAATTTTTAAGATTTTGACACATTCAGCTCAAATGTAAACAATTGCTGATTATGGCTGTCAAATCTAAACCAAACGTTGTGCACTCAAATCTTTTGCTGTATTTAGTTTATTTTGGCATCCGGATGATGATTCTAGCATGAAATTGCTTGGGCACCTGTTAATTTGTAAGATTTTGACACATTCAGCTCAAATGTACACAATTGTTGATTATGGCTGTCAAATCTAAACCAAACGTTGTGCACTCAAATCTTTTGCTGTATTTAGTTTATTTTGGCATCCGGATGATGATTCTAGCATGAAATTGCTTGGGCACCTGTTAATTTTTAAGATTTTGACACATTTAGGCCAAATGTACAATCATGAGCTAAAAACGCATTTAAAGCAATAAAAAGATGATTATGGCTGTCAAACCTAAACCAAACGTTGTGCACTCAAATCTTTTGCTGTATTTAGTTTATTTTGGCATCCAGATGATGATTCTAGCATGAAATTGCTTGGGCACCTGTTAATTTTGAAGATTTTGACACATTCAGCTCAAATGTACACAATTGCTGATTATGGCTGTCAAATCTAAACCAAACGTTGTGCACTCAAATCTTTTGCTGTATTTAGTTTATTTGGGCATCCGGATGATGATTCTAGCATGAAATTGCTTGGGCACCTGTTAATTGTTAAGATTTTGACACATTCAGCTCAAATGTACAATCATGCGCTAAAAACGCATTTAAAGCAATAAAAAGGTGATTATGGCTGTCAAATCTAAACCAAACGTTGTGCACTCAAATCTTTTGCTGTATTTAGTTTATTTTGGCATCCGGATGATGATTCTAGCATGAAATTGCTTGGGCACCTGTTAATTTTTAAGATTTTGACACATTCAGCTCAAATGTACAATCATGCGCTAAAAAGGCATTTAAAGCAATAAAAAGGTGATTATGGCTGTCAAACCTAAACCAAACGTTGTGGACTCAAATCTTTTGCTGTATTTAGTTTATTTTGGCATCCGGATGATGATTCTCGCATGAAATTGCTTGGGCACCTGTTAATTTTTAAGATTTTGACACATTCAGCTCAAATGTAAACAATTGCTGATTATGGCTGTCAAATCTAAACCAAACGTTGTGCACTCAAATCTTTTGCTGTATTTAGTTTATTTTGGCATCCGGATTATGATTCTAGCATGAAATTGCTTGGGCACCTGTTAATTTTTAAGATTTTGACACATTCAGCTCAAATGTACAATCATGCGCTAAAAAGGCATTTAAAGCAATAAAAAGGTGATTATGGCTGTCAAACCTAAACCAAACGTTGTGGACTCAAATCTTTTGCTGTATTTAGTTTATTTTGGCATCCGGATGATGATTCTCGCATGAAATTGCTTGGGCACCTGTTAATTTTTAAGATTTTGACACATTCAGCTCAAATGTACACAATTGCTGATTATGGCTGTCAAATCTAAACCAAACGTTGTGCACTCAAATCTTTTGCTGTATTTAGTTTATTTTGGCATCCGGATGATGATTCTAGCATGAAATTGCTTGGGCACCTGTTAATTTTTAAGATTTTGACACATTCAGCTCAAATGTACAATCATGCGCTAAAAAGGCATTTAAAGCAATAAAAAGATGATTATGGCTGTCAAACCTAAACCAAACGTTGTGCACTCAAATCTTTTGCTGTATTTAGTTTATTTTGGCATCCGGATGATGATTCTAGCATGAAATTGCTTGGGCACCTGTTAATTTTTAAGATTTTGACACATTCAGCTCAAATGTACAATCATGCGCTACAAACGCATTTAAAGCAATAAAAAGGTGATTATGGCTGTCAAATCTAAACCAAACGTTGTGCACTCAAATCTTTTGCTGTATTTAGTTTATTTTGGCATCCGGATGATGATTCTAGCATGAAATTGCTTGGGCACCTGTTAATTTTTAAGATTTTGACACATTCAGCTCAAATGTACAATCATGCGCTAAAAAGGCATTTAAAGCAATAAAAAGGTGATTATGGCTGTCAAACCTAAACCAAACGTTGTGGACTCAAATCTTTTGCTGTATTTAGTTTATTTTGGCATCCGGATGATGATTCTCGCATGAAATTGCTTGGGCACCTGTTAATTTTTAAGATTTTGACACATTCAGCTCAAATGTAAACAATTGCTGATTATGGCTGTCAAATCTAAACCAAACGTTGTGCACTCAAATCTTTTGCTGTATTTAGTTTATTTTGGCATCCGGATGATGATTCTAGCATGAAATTGCTTGGGCACCTGTTAATTTGTAAGATTTTGACACATTCAGCTCAAATGTACACAATTGTTGATTATGGCTGTCAAATCTAAACCAAACGTTGTGCACTCAAATCTTTTGCTGTATTTAGTTTATTTTGGCATCCGGATGATGATTCTAGCATGAAATTGCTTGGGCACCTGTTAATTTTTAAGATTTTGACACATTCAGCTAAAATGTACAATCATGCGCTAAAAACGCATTTAAAGCAATAAAAAGATGATCATGGCTGTCAAACCTAAACCAAACTTTGTGCACTCAAATCTTTTGCTGTATTTAGTTTATTTTGGCATCCGGATGATGATTCTAGCATGAAATTGCTTGGGCACCTGTTAATTTTTAAGATTTTGACACATTTAGGCCAAATGTACAATCATGCGCTAAAAACGCATTTAAAGCAATAAAAAGATGATTATGGCTGTCAAACCTAAACCAAACGTTGTGCACTCAAATCTTTTGCTGTATTTAGTTTATTTTGGCATCCGGATGATGATTCTAGCATGAAATTGCTTGGGCACCTGTTAATTTTGAAGATTTTGACACATTCAGCTCAAATGTACACAATTGCTGATTATGGCTGTCAAATCTAAACCAAACGTTGTGCACTCAAATCTTTTGCTGTATTTAGTTTATTTGGGCATCCGGATGATGATTCTAGCATGAAATTGCTTGGGCACCTGTTAATTTTTAAGATTTTGACACATTCAGCTCAAATGTACGCAATTGCTGATTATGGGTGTCAAATCTAAACCAAACGTTGTGCACTCAAATCTTTTGCAGTATTTAGTTCATTTTGGCATCCGGATGATGATTCTAGCATGAGATTGCTTGGGCACATGTTAATTTTTAAGATTTTAACACATTTAGCTCAAATGTACAATCATGCGCTAAAAACGCATTTTAAAGCAATAAAAATGTGATTATGGCTGTCAAACCTAAACCAAACGTTGTGCACTCAAATCTTTTGCTGTATTTAGTTTATTTTGGCATCCAGATGATGATTCTAGCATGAAATTGCTTGGGCACCTGTTAATTTTGAAGATTTTGACACATTCAGCTCAAATGTACACAATTGCTGATTATGGCTGTCAAATCTAAACCAAACGTTGTGCACTCAAATCTTTTGCTGTATTTAGTTTATTTGGGCATCCGGATGATGATTCTAGCATGAAATTGCTTGGGCACCTGTTAATTGTTAAGATTTTGACACATTCAGCTCAAATGTACAATCATGCGCTAAAAACGCATTTAAAGCAATAAAAAGGTGATTATGGCTGTCAAATCTAAACCAAACGTTGTGCACTCAAATCTTTTGCTGTATTTAGTTTATTTTGGCATCCGGATGATGATTCTAGCATGAAATTGCTTGGGCACCTGTTAATTTTTAAGATTTTGACACATTCAGCTCAAATGTACAATCATGCGCTAAAAAGGCATTTAAAGCAATAAAAAGGTGATTATGGCTGTCAAAACTAAACCAAACGTTGTGGACTCAAATCTTTTGCTGTATTTAGTTTATTTTGGCATCCGGATGATGATTCTCGCATGAAATTGCTTGGGCACCTGTTAATTTTTAAGATTTTGACACATTCAGCTCAAATGTAAACAATTGCTGATTATGGCTGTCAAATCTAAACCAAACGTTGTGCACTCAAATCTTTTGCTGTATTTAGTTTATTTTGGCATCCGGATTATGATTCTAGCATGAAATTGCTTGGGCACCTGTTAATTTTTAAGATTTTGACACATTCAGCTCAAATGTACAATCATGCGCTAAAAAGGCATTTAAAGCAATAAAAAGGTGATTATGGCTGTCAAACCTAAACCAAACGTTGTGGACTCAAATCTTTTGCTGTATTTAGTTTATTTTGGCATCCGGATGATGATTCTCGCATGAAATTGCTTGGGCACCTGTTAATTTTTAAGATTTTGACACATTCAGCTCAAATGTACACAATTGCTGATTATGGCTGTCAAATCTAAACCAAACGTTGTGCACTCAAATCTTTTGCTGTATTTAGTTTATTTTGGCATCCGGATGATGATTCTAGCATGAAATTGCTTGGGCACCTGTTAATTTTTAAGATTTTGACACATTCAGCTCAAATGTACAATCATGCGCTAAAAAGGCATTTAAAGCAATAAAAAGATGATTATGGCTGTCAAACCTAAACCAAACGTTGTGCACTCAAATCTTTTGCTGTATTTAGTTTATTTTGGCATCCGGATGATGATTCTAGCATGAAATTGCTTGGGCACCTGTTAATTTTTAAGATTTTGACACATTCAGCTCAAATGTACAATCATGCGCTACAAACGCATTTAAAGCAATAAAAAGGTGATTATGGCTGTCAAATCTAAACCAAACGTTGTGCACTCAAATCTTTTGCTGTATTTAGTTTATTTTGGCATCCGGATGATGATTCTAGCATGAAATTGCTTGGGCACCTGTTAATTTTTAAGATTTTGACACATTCAGCTCAAATGTACAATCATGCGCTAAAAAGGCATTTAAAGCAATAAAAAGGTGATTATGGCTGTCAAACCTAAACCAAACGTTGTGGACTCAAATCTTTTGCTGTATTTAGTTTATTTTGGCATCCGGATGATGATTCTCGCATGAAATTGCTTGGGCACCTGTTAATTTTTAAGATTTTGACACATTCAGCTCAAATGTAAACAATTGCTGATTATGGCTGTCAAATCTAAACCAAACGTTGTGCACTCAAATCTTTTGCTGTATTTAGTTTATTTTGGCATCCGGATGATGATTCTAGCATGAAATTGCTTGGGCACCTGTTAATTTGTAAGATTTTGACACATTCAGCTCAAATGTACACAATTGTTGATTATGGCTGTCAAATCTAAACCAAACGTTGTGCACTCAAATCTTTTGCTGTATTTAGTTTATTTTGGCATCCGGATGATGATTCAAGCATGAAATTGCTTGGGCACCTGTTAATTTTTAAGATTTTGACACATTCAGCTAAAATGTACAATCATGCGCTAAAAACGCATTTAAAGCAATAAAAAGATGATCATGGCTGTCAAACCTAAACCAAACTTTGTGCACTCAAATCTTTTGCTGTATTTAGTTTATTTTGGCATCCGGATGATGATTCTAGCATGAAATTGCTTGGGCACCTGTTAATTTTTAAGATTTTGACACATTTAGGCCAAATGTACAATCATGCGCTAAAAACGCATTTAAAGCAATAAAAAGATGATTATGGCTGTCAAACCTAAACCAAACGTTGTGCACTCAAATCTTTTGCTGTATTTAGTTTATTTTGGCATCCGGATGATGATTCTAGCATGAAATTGCTTGGGCACCTGTTAATTTTGAAGATTTTGACACATTCAGCTCAAATGTACACAATTGCTGATTATGGCTGTCAAATCTAAACCAAACGTTGTGCACTCAAATCTTTTGCTGTATTTAGTTTATTTGGGCATCCGGATGATGATTCTACCATGAAATTGCTTGGGCACCTGTTAATTTTTAAGATTTTGACACATTCAGCTCAAATGTACGCAATTGCTGATTATGGGTGTCAAATCTAAACCAAACGTTGTGCACTCAAATCTTTTGCAGTATTTAGTTCATTTTGGCATCCGGATGATGATTCTAGCATGAGATTGCTTGGGCACATGTTAATTTTTAAGATTTTAACACATTTAGCTCAAATGTACAATCATGCGCTAAAAACGCATTTTAAAGCAATAAAAATGTGATTATGGCTGTCAAACCTAAACCAAACGTTGTGCACTCAAATCTTTTGCTGTATTTAGTTTTTTTTGGCATCCGGATGATGATTCTAGCATGAAATTGCTTGGGCACCTGTTAATTTTTAAGATTTTGACACATTCAGCTCAAATGTACAATCATGCGCTAAAAACGCATTTAAAGCAATAAAAAGATGATCATGGCTGTCAAACCTAAACCAAACTTTGTGCACTCAAATCTTTTGCTGTATTTAGTTTATTTTGGCATCCGGATGATGATTCTAGCATGAAATTGCTTGGGCACCTGTTAATTTTTAAGATTTTGACACATTTAGGCCAAATGTACAATCATGCGCTAAAAACGCATTTAAAGCAATAAAAAGATGATTATGGCTGTCAAACCTAAACCAAACGTTGTGCACTCAAATCTTTTGCTGTATTTAGTTTATTTTGGCATCCGGATGATGATTCTAGCAAGAAATTGCTTGGGCACCTGTTAATTTTGAAGATTTTGACACATTCAGCTCAAATGTACACAATTGCTGATTATGGCTGTCAAATCTAAACCAAACGTTGTGCACTCAAATCTTTTGCTGTATTTAGTTTATATGGGCATCCGGATGATGATTCTAGCATGAAATTGCTTGGGCACCTGTTAATTTTTAAGATTTTGACACATTCAGCTCAAATGTACGCAATTGCTGATTATGGGTGTCAAATCTAAACCAAACGTTGTGCACTCAAATCTTTTGCAGTATTTAGTTCATTTTGGCATCCGGATGATGATTCTAGCATGAGATTGCTTGGGCACATGTTAATTTTTAAGATTTTAACACATTTAGCTCAAATGTACAATCATGCGCTAAAAACGCATTTTAAAGCAATAAAAATGTGATTATGGCTGTCAAACCTAAACCAAACGTTGTGCACTCAAATCTTTTGCTGTATTTAGTTTATTTTGGCATCCAGATGATGATTCTAGCATGAAATTGCTTGGGCACCTGTTAATTTTGAAGATTTTGACACATTCAGCTCAAATGTACACAATTGCTGATTATGGCTGTCAAATCTAAACCAAACGTTGTGCACTCAAATCTTTTGCAGTATTTAGTTCATTTTGGCATCCGGATGATGATTCTAGCATGAAATTGGTTGGGCACCTGTTAATTTTTAAGATTTTGACACATTCAGCTCAAATGTACAATCATGCGCTAAAAACGCATTTAAAGCAATAAAAAGGTGATTATGGCTGTCAAATCTAAACCAAACGTTGTGCACTCAAATCTTTTGCTGTATTTAGTTTATTTTGGCATCCGGATGATGATTCTAGCATGAAATTGCTTGGGCACCTGTTAATTTTTAAGATTTTGACACATTCAGCTCAAATGTACAATCATGCGCTAAAAAGGCATTTAAAGCAATAAAAAGATGATTATGGCTGTCAAACCTAAACCAAACGTTGTGCACTCAAATCTTTTGCTGTATTTAGTTTATTTTGGCATCCGGATGATGATTCTAGCCTGAAATTGCTTGGGCACCTGTTAATTTTTAAGATTTTGACACATTCAGCTCAAATGTACAATCATGCGCTACAAACGCATTTAAAGCAATAAAAAGGTGATTATGGCTGTCAAATCTAAACCAAACGTTGTGCACTCAAATCTTTTGCTGTATTTAGTTTATTTTGGCATCCGGATGATGATTCTTGCATGAAATTGCTTGGACACCTGTTAATTTTTAAGATTTTGACACATTCAGCTCAAATGTACAATCATGCGCTAAAAAGGCATTTAAAGCAATAAAAAGGTGATTATGGCTGTCAAATCTAAACCAAACGTTGTGGACTCAAATCTTTTGCTGTATTTAGTTTATTTTGGCATCCGGATGATGATTCTCGCATGAAATTGCTTGGGCACCTGTTAATTTTTAAGATTTTGACACATTCAGCTCAAATGTAAACAATTGCTGATTATGGCTGTCAAATCTAAACCAAACGTTGTGCACTCAAATCTTTTGCTGTATTTAGTTTATTTTGGCATCCGGATGATGATTCTAGCATGAAATTGCTTGGGCACCTGTTAATTTGTAAGATTTTGACACATTCAGCTCAAATGTACACAATTGTTGATTATGGCTGTCAAATCTAAACCAAACGTTGTGCACTCAAATCTTTTGCTGTATTTAGTTTATTTTGGCATCCGGATGATGATTCTAGCATGAAATTGCTTGGGCACCTGTTAATTTTTAAGATTTTGACACATTCAGCTCAAATGTACAATCATGCGCTAAAAACGCATTTAAAGCAATAAAAAGATGATCATGGCTGTCAAACCTAAACCAAACTTTTTGCACTCAAATCTTTTGCTGTATTTAGTTTATTTTGGCATCCGGATGATGATTCTAGCATGAAATTGCTTGGGCACCTGTTAATTTTTAAGATTTTGACACATTTAGGCCAAATGTACAATCATGCGCTAAAAACGCATTTAAAGCAATAAAAAGATGATTATGGCTGTCAAACCTAAACCAAACGTTGTGCACTCAAATCTTTTGCTGTATTTAGTTTATTTTGGCATCCGGATGATGATTCTAGCATGAAATTGCTTGGGCACCTGTTAATTTTGAAGATTTTGACACATTCAGCTCAAATGTACACAATTGCTGATTATGGCTGTCAAATCTAAACCAAACGTTGTGCACTCAAATCTTTTGCTGTATTTAGTTTATTTGGGCATCCGGATGATGATTCTAGCATGAAATTGCTTGGGCACCTGTTAATTTTTAAGATTTTGACACATTCAGCTCAAATGTACAATCATGCGCTAAAAACGCATTTAAAGCAATAAAAAGATGATCATGGCTGTCAAACCTAAACCAAACTTTGTGCACTCAAATCTTTTGCTGTATTTAGTTTATTTTGGCATCCGGATGATGATTCTAGCATGAAATTGCTTGGGCACCTGTTAATTTTGAAGATTTTGACACATTCAGCTCAAATGTACACAATTGCTGATTATGGCTGTCAAATCTAAACCAAACGTTGTGCACTCAAATCTTTTGCTGTATTTAGTTTATTTGGGCATCCGGATGATGATTCTAGCATGAAATTGCTTGGGCACCTGTTAATTTTTAAGATTTTGACACATTCAGCTCAAATGTACGCAATTGCTGATTATGGGTGTCAAATCTAAACCAAACGTTGTGCACTCAAATCTTTTGCAGTATTTAGTTCATTTTGGCATCCGGATGATGATTCTAGCATGAGATTGCTTGGGCACATGTTAATTTTTAAGATTTTAACACATTTAGCTCAAATGTACAATCATGCGCTAAAAACGCATTTTAAAGCAATAAAAATGTGATTATGGCTGTCAAACCTAAACCAAACGTTGTGCACTCAAATCTTTTGCTGTATTTAGTTTTTTTTGGCATCCGGATGATGATTCTAGCATGAAATTGCTTGGGCACCTGTTAATTTTTAAGATTTTGACACATTCAGCTCAAATGTACAATCATGCGCTAAAAACGCATTTAAAGCAATAAAAAGATGATCATGGCTGTCAAACCTAAACCAAACTTTGTGCACTCAAATCTTTTGCTGTATTTAGTTTATTTTGGCATCCGGATGATGATTCTAGCATGAAATTGCTTGGGCACCTGTTAATTTTTAAGATTTTGACACATTTAGGCCAAATGTACAATCATGCGCTAAAAACGCATTTAAAGCAATAAAAAGATGATTATGGCTGTCAAACCTAAACCAAACGTTGTGCACTCAAATCTTTTGCTGTATTTAGTTTATTTTGGCATCCGGATGATGATTCTAGCATGAAATTGCTTGGGCACCTGTTAATTTTGAAGATTTTGACACATTCAGCTCAAATGTACACAATTGCTGATTATGGCTGTCAAATCTAAACCAAACGTTGTGCACTCAAATCTTTTGCTGTATTTAGTTTATTTGGGCATCCGGATGATGATTCTAGCATGAAATTGCTTGGGCACCTGTTAATTTGTAAGATTTTGACACATTCAGCTCAAATGTACACAATTGTTGATTATGGCTGTCAAATCTAAACCAAACGTTGTGCACTCAAATCTTTTGCTGTATTTAGTTTATTTTGGCATCCGGATGATGATTCTAGCATGAAATTGCTTGGGCACCTGTTAATTTTTAAGATTTTGACACATTCAGCTCAAATGTACAATCATGCGCTAAAAACGCATTTAAAGCAATAAAAAGATGATCATGGCTGTCAAACCTAAACCAAATTTGTGCACTCAAATCTTTTGCTGTATTTAGTTTATTTTGGCATCCGGATGATGATTCTAGCATGAAATTGCTTGGGCACCTGTTAATTTTTAAGATTTTGACACATTTAGGCCAAATGTACAATCATGCGCTAAAAACGCATTTAAAGCAATAAAAATATGATTATGGCTGTCAAACCTAAACCAAACGTTGTGCACTCAAATCTTTTGCTGTATTTAGTTTATTTTGGCATCCGGATGATGATTCTAGCATGAAATTGCTTGGGCACCTGTTAATTTTGAAGATTTTGACACATTCAGCTCAAATGTACACAATTGCTGATTATGGCTGTCAAATCTAAACCAAACGTTGTGCACTCAAATCTTTTGCTGTATTTAGTTTATTTGGGCATCCGGATGATGATTCTAGCATGAAATTGCTTGGGCATCTGTTAATTTTTAAGATTTTGACACATTCAGCTCAAATGTACGCAATTGCTGATTATGGGTGTCAAATCTAAACCAAACGTTGTGCACTCAAATCTTTTGCAGTATTTAGTTCATTTTGGCATCCGGATGATGATTCTAGCATGAGATTGCTTGGGCACATGTTAATTTTTAAGATTTTAACACATTTAGCTCAAATGTACAATCATGCGCTAAAAACGCATTTTAAAGCAATAAAAATGTGATTATGGCTGTCAAACCTAAACCAAACGTTGTGCACTCAAATCTTTTGCTGTATTTAGTTTTTTTTGGCATCCGGATGATGATTCTAGCATGAAATTGCTTGGGCACCTGTTAATTTTTAAGATTTTGACACATTCAGCTCAAATGTACAATCATGCGCTAAAAACGCATTTAAAGCAATAAAAAGATGATCATGGCTGTCAAACCTAAACCAAACTTTGTGCACTCAAATCTTTTGCTGTATTTAGTTTATTTTGGCATCCGGATGATGATTCTAGCATGAAATTGCTTGGGCACCTGTTAATTTTTAAGATTTTGACACATTTAGGCCAAATGTACAATCATGCGCTAAAAACGCATTTAAAGCAATAAAAAGATGATTATGGCTGTCAAACCTAAACCAAACGTTGTGCACTCAAATCTTTTGCTGTATTTAGTTTATTTTGGCATCCGGATGATGATTCTAGCATGAAATTGCTTGGGCACCTGTTAATTTTGAAGATTTTGACACATTCAGCTCAAATGTACACAATTGCTGATTATGGCTGTCAAATCTAAACCAAACGTTGTGCACTCAAATCTTTTGCTGTATTTAGTTTATTTGGGCATCCGGATGATGATTCTAGCATGAAATTGCTTGGGCACCTGTTAATTTTTAAGATTTTGACACATTCAGCTCAAATGTACGCAATTGCTGATTATGGGTGTCAAATCTAAACCAAACGTTGTGCACTCAAATCTTTTGCAGTATTTAGTTCATTTTGGCATCCGGATGATGATTCTAGCATGAGATTGCTTGGGCACATGTTAATTTTTAAGATTTTAACACATTTAGCTCAAATGTACAATCATGCGCTAAAAACGCATTTTAAAGCAATAAAAATGTGATTATGGCTGTCAAACCTAAACCAAACGTTGTGCACTCAAATCTTTTGCTGTATTTAGTTTTTTTTGGCATCCGGATGATGATTCTAGCATGAAATTGCTTGGGCACCTGTTAATTTTTAAGATTTTGACACATTCAGCTCAAATGTACACAATTGCTGATTATGGCTGTCAAACCTAAACCAAACGTTGTGCACTCAAATCTTTTGCTGTATTTAGTTTATTTTGGCATCCGGATGATGATTCTAGCATGAAATTGCTTGGGCACCTGTTAATTTTTAAGATTTTGACACATTCAGCTTAAATGTACAATCATGCGCTAAAAACGCATTTAAAGCAATAAAAAGGTGATTATGGCTGTCAAAACTAAACCAAACGTTGTGCACTCAAATCTTTTGCTGTATTGAGTTTATTTTGACATCCGGATGGTGATTCTAGCATGAATTTGCTTGGGCACCTGTTAATTTTTAAGATTTTGAAACATTCAGCTCAAATGTACCACAATTGCTGATTATGGCTGTCAAATCTAAACCAAAGGTTGTGCACTCAAATCTTTTGCTGTATTTAGTTTATTTTGGCACCCGGATGATGATTCTAGCATGAAATTGCTTGGGCACCTGTTAATTGTTAAGAATTTGACACATTCAGCTCAAATGTACAATCATGCGCTAAAAACGCATTTAAAGCAAAAAAAAAGATGATTATGGCTGTCAAACCTTAAACCAAACGTTGTGCACTCAAATCTTTTGCTGTATTTAGTTTAATTTGGGATCCGGATGATGATTCTAGCATGAAATTGCTTGGGCACCTGTTAATTTTTAAGATTTTGACACATTCAACTCAAATGTACACAATTGCTGATTATGGCTGTCAAATCTAAACCAAACGTTGTTCACTCAAATCTTTTGCTGTATTTAGTTTATTTGGGCATCCGGATGATGATTCTAGCATGAAATTGCCCTGGGTGTCATGTTTTGTTTCTGTTTGGGGTGGGGTTTGCTTTGTTTTTGTTGGGTTTTGAGTTGGTCATGTTTGTGTTCTGCTTTCCTTGTCTTCCCTAGTCTCGCTGACCCTCGCCGATGTCCACCTGTGTTTGCCTGCCCTTCCTCGTGTGTCAACCAATCGGCTCCCCCTTCCACTTGTGTCTTGCCCAGCTGTGTCTCATCGTGCTCAATCAGTGTGTGTATTTAGTTACTCGGTTTTCGCTTCAGTTTGTCGGTTCATTATTCTTGGTTCCCCACGTCCATGCTGCCATAGTTAAGTCTGCTCCTGTATAGTTTTTCCCTTCGGTATTTGGTTATTCTTTGTCACTAAGCCTGTTTGCCCCTTCAGTTTTTGTTTAATTAAATTAACTCCTTTTGTGCACCTCTGCCTCCCTGACTCGTTCCGCCTCCTGCACTTGGGTCCACCACCACACTTCTGAGACCCGACAGAATGAACCGACCAAGAAAGGACCCAGCAGGGAGCACCCGTTGCCGACCGGCAAGACGTCGGCCAGCTCCCAGACGCCATCAGCCTGTTGACCAACCCCGTTCCCTCTGTGTAGGTTCAGCTTTTTTTTCTGGTACTTGTGTCTCCGTGTCCTCCTCACCTGTTAAAGCTTATTTACCCAGTTCACCACCTTGTGATTCACTTTACAGTTATTTAAGTGATTCTGATTTTGAGCTCACAGCCACCGAGTTAAGCTATTCTGATTTGGACACCAGTTTTTGTTCACCTAGTAGTTTCCCCAGTGCACGTCCTTATGACACAATTTTTTCACCCCACGTTTTTGTTGACCATGTTCCCGAGTTAGATTATGATTCTGATTTAGAGGATGAATGTGAAGTGAGTGAGCACACTGCGTTTGGTTTGAGTGCGAGTGAAAGCTTTTATAGTTTTTTGTTTTCACGTTCCCCGTCACGTCAATTAGAACCTGTTTCCGCGTCACCTTGTTCCCCGTTGTCTCAGGCACCCCGGTCAAAGTCACTTACACCCCTTCCTAGTCTTGTTTCGTCTGGTCCTGCACCCCTTAACTTAGTCCCTAGTGTGTCTCGGGTTCCCCGGTCCCTTGGTCAGCAGGCTGGTGTGACTACAGCCCCAGCTCCCCGAAAACAGAGGAGGAGGCAGAGGCGACCCAAGCCGCAGCCCCTGGCCGCTTCGCCGGTGCCGCCGCAGCCCCTGGCCGCTTCGCCTGTGCCGCTGCCGCCGCAGCCCCTGGCCGCTTCGCCTGTGCCGCTGCCGCCGCAGCCCCTGGCCGCTTCGCCTGTGCCGCTGCCGCCGCAGCCCCTGGCCGCTTCGCCTGTGCCGCTGCTGCCGCAGCCCCTGGCCGCTTCGCCTGTGCCGCTGCCGCCGCAGCCCCTGGCCGCTTCGCCTGTTCCTCGTCCGGCGGCGCATGGAATGCGGCCGCCACCTCCAGCTTTTCGTCCGGCGGCGCATGGAATGCGGCCGCCACCTCCGGTTCCTCGTCCGGCGGCGCATGGAATGCGGCCGCCACCTCCGGTTCCTCGTCCGGCGGCGCATGGAATGCGGCCGCCACCTCCTGTTCCTCGTGCGGTGGCGCATGGAATGTGGCCGCGGCCGCCTTCTACAACACCAGTTCCGGCGTATGAAATTGCTTGGGCACCTGTTAATTTTGAAGCTTTTGACACATTCAGCTCAAATGTACACAATTGCTGATTATGGCTGTCAAATCTAAACCAAACGTTGTGCACTCAAATCTTTTGCAGTATTTAGTTTATTTTGGCATCCGGATGATGATTCTAGCATGAAATTGCTTGGGCACCTGTTAATTGTTAAGATTTTGACACATTCAGCTCAAATGTACAATCATGCGCTAAAAACGCATTTAAAGCAAAAAAAAGATGATTATGGCTGTCAAACCTAAACCAAACGTTGTGCACTCAAATCTTTTGCTGTATTTAGTTTATTTTGGCATCCGGATGAAGATTCTAGCATGAAATTGCTTGGGCACCTGTTAATTTTTAAGATTTTGACACATTCAGCTCAAATGTACAATCATGCGCTAAAAACGCATTTAAAGCAATAAAAAGATGATTATGGCTGTCAAACCTAAACATGTTACGTATGGGTGGACCCAAAAGCGGAGGAAACAGGCGGGAAGACAGACTGGAAAGATGATGTAAGGAACTTTATTAACTATGACGGGGAAGGACTGGACGAGACGGAAGGTGGAGTATAGACTGGGCTGGACGTGGACACAGATCATGGCGGAGACTTGGCGTGGCGTGAGGCAGAGACTTGGCGTGGCGTGAGGCAGAGACTTGGCGTGGCGTGAGGCAGAGACTTGGCGTGGCTGACTTTGATGACTTGGCGTGGCTGACTTTGATGACTTGGCGTGGCTGACTTTGAAGACTTGGCGTGGCTGACTTTGAAGACTTGGCGTGGCTGACTTTGAAGACTTGGCGTGGCTGACTTTGAAGACTTGGCGTGGCAGACTTTGAAGACTTGGCGTGGCAGACTTTGAAGACTTGGCGTGGCAGACTTTGAAGACTTGGCGTGGCAGACTTTGAAGACTTGGCGTGGCAGACTTTGAAGACTTGGCGTGGCAGACTTTGAAGACTTGGCGTGGCAGACTTTGAAGACTTGCCGTGGCTGACTTTGAAGACTTGGCGTGGCTGACTTTGACGTGGAAGACTTGGCGGGGAAGACTTGGCGTAGAAGACTTGGCGTAGAAGACTTGGCGTAGAAGACGGTAGACTTGGCAATAACAGACTTGGTAGACTTGGCAATAAAGACTTGGTAGACTTGGCAATAAAGACACCACTGTGACTAGACATGCAGACATTCAAACAGCAAACATCAAACATCAGACATCCAAACAGACAATGCTCCCACACCCGCGTGGGACAAACACCACTCCCTTATACAAACACTAATGACAATAACAGGACACACCTGGGAGACACAGCAGGGAGGGGGAACCAATCAGCAATACACACCAGGAAGGGAAGACACAAGCAGGTGGACCAGGTAAACCATAACAAGACTGGGGAAGAAGACAGGAACACCAGACAACCAACACTCACCAAAATAAAACAAAAACCCAAATCAACTGAAACGTGACAGTACCCCCCCCCACCAAGGGACGGCTCCCAGACGTCCCTAAAACAAAAACAAGCCAAAACGGGGAGGGCGGGGACGGGAAGGGAGCTAAACCCTGCCCCGAATCAGGGTACGAATATGAGTCTATCAAGGGGTGAAAAACTGCCTTACAAAACTCCATGAAATCTGGATCGGGGGGCGGCCCAGGAGGCGGCATTATTGCGGGCTCAAGGGGCGACAACAGGAGTGGCGCCGTCAAGGGCCGGTTCCCGCGGTGGGCCCTTCTCTTGCGCCGCCTGGCGCTGGGTCCCGGGTCGGCCGCCATTACCGCGCTGCCCGGGGCGGACCCCAAGACCGGAGACTTTGGCTGGGGCGGAAACGAGGGAGCTGGGGACTTTGGCTGGGGCAGAGACGAGGAAGCTGGGGACTTTGGCTGGGCAGAGACGAGGAAGCTGGGGACTTTGGCTGGGGCAGAGACGAGGAAGCTGGGGACTTTGGCTGGGGCAGAGACGAGGAAGCTGGGGACTTTGGCTGGGGCAGAGACGAGGAAGCTGGGGACTTTGGCTGAGGCAGAGACGAGGAAGGTGGGGACTTTGGCTGGGGCAGAGACGAGGAAGCTGGGGACTTTGGCTGGGGCAGAGACGAGGAATCTGGGGACTTTGGCTGGGGCAGAGACGAGGAAGCTGGAGAAGGCGGCAACTCTGCCGTGACGAGGGGACCTGAGATGCCAATTGGCCGCGACAAGGGGACCTGAGACGCCAGGGGCTTAAGCGGCACAGGCGAAGCGGCCAGGGGCTGCAGCGGTAGTGGCACAGGCGAAGGGGCCAGGTGCCGCGGCGGCAGCGGCACAGGCGAAGCGGCCAGGGGCCGCGGCGGCAGCGGCAGCGGCGAAGCGGCCAGGGGCTGCGGCGGCAGCGGCACAGGCGTTGCATCCGAGGCCGGCAGCGACGAAGTGGCCAGGGGCTGAAGCGGCAGCAGCGGCACAGGCAAAGAGGCCAGGGGCTGAAGCGGCAGCAGCGGCACAGGCGTGGCATTGATGGGCTGCCGAGGTGCCGGGACGAGGGCCTGGAGCCGGCGGGGCGCCGGAATGGGGACTTGAATCCGGCGCGGAGCCGGAATGGGGACTTGAATCCGGCGCGGAGCCGGAAAGGGGACTTGAATCCGGCGCGGAGCCGGAACGGGGACTTGAATCCGGCGCGGAGCCGGAACGGGTACTTGAATCCGGCGCCGTAACGGGGACTTGAATCCGACGCGGAGCCGGAACGGGGACTTGAATCCGGCGCGGAGCCGGAACGGGGACTTGGAACTTTCGCTGGGTCCGCGGGTGTGGGAGCATTCTGTTACGTACGGGATATGGGTGGACCCAAAAGCGGAGGAAACAGGCGGGAAGACAGACTGGAAAGATGATGTAAGGAACTTTATTAACTATGACGGGGAAGGACTGGGCGAGACGGAAGGGGAGTAGACTGGGCTGGACGTGGACACAGATCATGGCGGAGACTTGGCGTGGCGTGATGCAGAGACTTGGCGTGGCGTGATGCAGAGACTTGGCGTGGCGTGAGGCAGAGACTTGGCGTGGCGTGAGGCAGAGACTTGGCGTGGCGTGAGGCAGAGACTTGGCGTGGCGTGATGCAGAGTATTGGCGTGGCGTGAGGCAGAGACTTGGCGTGGCGTGAGGCAGAGACTTGGCGTGGCGTGAGGCAGAGACTTGGCGTGGCGTGAGGCAGAGACTTGGCGTGGCTGACTTTGAAGACTTGGCGTGGCTGACTTTGAAGACTTGGCGCGGCTGACTTTGAAGACTTGGCGCGGCTGACTTTGAAGACTTGGCGCGGCTGACTTTGAAGACTTGGCGCGGCTGACTTTGAAGACTTGGCGCGGCAGACTTTGAAGACTTGGCGCGGCAGACTTTGAAGACTTGGCGCGGCAGACTTTGAAGACTTGGCGCGGCAGACTTTGAAGACTTGGCGCGGCAGACTTTGAAGACTTGGCGCGGCTGACTTTGAAGACTTGGCGTGGCTGACTTTGACGTGGAAGACTTGGCGTGGCTGACTTTGACGTGGAAGACTTGGCGTGGAAGACTTGGCGTAGAAGACTTGGCAATAACAGACTTGGTAGACTTGGCAATAAAGACTTGGCAGACTTGGCAATAAAGACACCACTGTGACTAGACATGCAGACATTCAAACAGCAAACATCAAACATCAGACATCCAAACAGACAATGCTCCCACACCCACGTGGGACAAACACCACTCCCTTATACAAACACTAATGACAATAACAGGACACACCTAGGAGACACAGCAGGGAGGGGGAACCAATCAGCAATACACACCAGGAAGGGAAGACACAAGCAGGTGGACCAGGTAAACCATAACGAGACTGGGGAAGAAGACAGGAACACCAGACAACCAACACTCACCAAAATAAAACAAAAACACAAACCAACTGAAACGTGACAAAACCAAACGTTGTGCACTCAAATCTTTTGCTGTGTTTAGTTTATTTTGGCATCCGGATGAAGATTCTAGCATGAAATTGCTTGGGCACCTGTTAATTGTTAAGATTTTGACACATTCAGCTCAAATGTACAATCATGCGCTAAAAACGCATTTAAAGCAAAAAAAAGATGATTATGGCTGTCAAACCTAAACCAAACGTTGTGCACTCAAATCTTTTGCTGTATTTAGTTTATTTTGGCATCCGGATGAAGATTCTAGCATGAAATTGCTTGGGCACCTGTTAATTTTTAAGATTTTGACACATTCAGCTCAAATATACACAATTGCTGATTATGGCTGTCAAATCTAAACCAAACGTTGTGCACTCAAATCTTTTGCTGTATTTAGTTTATTTTGGCATCCGGATGATGATTCTAGCATGAAATTGCTCAAGCGCACATGTGCATCCTTGGCCGAGTCCAATCTCAAACTTCACAAAATTGCCTTGAACAGTGTCTCAGTCATGCAAGCCTTCACACCAGAAGACCTGGCCACCGGCATCAAAGATTTAAGCCTCGGCGACAACACTCTTCCAGCTCAGTGAAGTCTTGGTTTGTGCTTGGACATAAACACTGACTCTTTGACATTCAAGGTAGCTGTTAATTACAAACCTTTCACCCGACGTGGGGTCCTCTCAATAATTAACAGTATCTTCGACCCTTTGGTACTAGCATCACCAGTGACAATCAGAGGCAGATTTTTGTTACGCGAACTGTCAAATGGAGTCCAAGAATGCGACGTTCCTCTTCCTCAGGATAAAATGGACACATGGGAAACATGGAAATCATCTCTACAAGATCTAAGCAATCTCAAGGTGCCACACTGCTACATTCAAGCCTCTCTTTCTATGTCCACTTACACCGAGCTGTGTGATTTTTGTGACGCTTCTAGCTGGGCTATTGCACCAGTAGCATACTTGAAATCAGTTAATGCAGAAGGAGAATGCGAAGTTGGATTCATACTTGGAAAGGCAAAACTTTCTCCACAACCAGAACCCACCATACCTAGCCTTGAACTTTGCGGAGTAGTTCTAGCAGTCGAGATGGCAGAGACAATTCTGGACGAACTTGATCACAAACCAAATGCTATCAAATTCTACTGTGACAGCAAAGTAGTCCTAGGGTACATCTGCAATGATTCAAAACGTTTTTACGTCTACGTGCATAACCACGTTCATCGAATACGACAATCCACATCCCCTGAACAGTGGAACTACGTCACATCGGAGTAGAACCCAGCTGATGTAGCCACCAGGTCAGTACCTGCATCACAACTCATGGACACAATGTGGTTTAAGGGACTTAAATCAACTGGAGAATCCGTAGTAGCCCTCAAGCGGCACGCAGTCAGTGAGTACGCGTCAGTATACTGCTACCTTCGTCTGGGATAGGAGGCGAGAACTGCCCCGTCACCAGCGGGACCAAACGGAGAAGAAGTTCCTGAGACCGCAATGGAGACGGCACCTCAGCGACATCGTCCGCCTGGGAGGGCAACCAGCGGGTTGCATCCGGTACGGCCACCCCTGCCGCGAACGACGTTCCCGCAGAGGCTTGACAAGCGGAAGGGGTTTGATCACCCCAATGAGCTTATTCCACCCTCCCAGTCGGCACCAAGTTGCAAAATTGCAACGAAAAGTGATAATCAGCCCAAACATTCCTTTGACACTCCCAAGGCCAAGGGCCACAGGCGAAGCAGATCTGCGGTGTGCCCTGCCCCACCAGGGGGGATGGGGTCCACGAGGTGGTCGGGTCCTGGCTCCACCGGGGATGGTGCGTCCTTCCCAGGAGCAACATCCGCTGCCGTCGAAGGAGGAGGACGGACTTCCGACATCACTGCACGACAGTCAAGACAGCGGTCGGCGTGGCCATCGATGGATCAGAAGGGCTGTCTTAGTGCTGACATCCAGCAGCGTCCCCCATAGCAGCCATCAATCTACGTGTAGGGAGTGTACACCGTCAACTTGCTGCTATCGTTGTATAGGAGAGGAGGAGGCAACCCGCCCCGTCCCCAACGGTAGCAAAGCGAAGCTCTGCGCAACGAGGGCGGCAGACGTCGTGTAGGGAGCAGCAGACTCCGTGTGGGAAAGGAGGCAGCAACCAGACCCATCACACACGAAACCACAACGAAGCCCTGCGCAGATAGGGCGGCAGACTCCGTGTAGGCGTCCGAATCCCCGTAGAGAGTGGCCGACCTCATGAAGGAGAGGAGGCAGTCTTGTCACCAACTGAACAAAATCAGGCTCCGCGCACGTACAGCGACAGACGTCGGTGACCGTGGCAGACTTCGTGCGGGAGAGGAGGCTGCACCTAGCTCCTTCTCCCGCGGAACAAAACGAATATCCGCACATGGAGAACCGTACACTTCATGTAGAGAGCGGCTGACTCGGTGGGGGAGAAGGGGCGGCAACCAGCCCCGTCACCAATGGTACAAGCCAAACAAGTTCCGCGCATGCAGGTGAAGAGCCGCGTATGGAGAGCGGTAGACCCCGTGTGGAGAGCGGCCGACGCTGTGTGGGAGAGGAGGCTGCACCTAGCCTCATCCCCAACGGACCAAACACAGTGCTGCGTCTGGAGAGCACCAGAAGCTGCGTGGAGAGTGGCCCACTTCGTGTGGGAGAGCGGCCGCCCAGTATGTGAGATGGAGGCGGTCCTAGACTCACCCCCAGCCACTTTGCAATCCGAACAAAACGAAACCACAAATCAATCAATTAAACATGCACGTGGTCGTTTGTGCCGCCATAAATTGACAATGGCACTGAAGCTCCGTGCATGGAGCGCGGCAGATTTAGTTTGAAGAGCGGCAGACCCAGTGTGGGAGATGGAGGCGGTCCCTGGCCTCGCCCTTGCCCCCTGACAGGTCGAACAAAATGAGACCCAAAGCAATCAAACAAACATGCATGCAAGTGGTCGTTTGTGCCGTCCTAAGCTAGCAGTCGGTATGGCAAACAACAACCCGGCTAGCACACAACATCAAGGCAGCTGATGCCCTTCACTTTGATGGGATGGGGCAGGAGAAGCAGACTGGTGTCTTGATCGGTCTGTGGGGGGCAGCGAACTAATGCCCCCCCGGCAATGACTGCCCCTGGCGACGCCACCAGCTGATGGCGCCATGTAACCGGCAACAGCCTCTGCCGGTAAATGAGTGGCCTCCGCAGCGGAAATGTGCCGCTCCCACTAGGACAGCAGGCCATTTCATCCTCCAAGGCGCCTCTACGGCGGCGTCCTCCATAACGCCATGTCAAGTCATTCTGCTGCTATTTTCGTGTCGTTAACGGAATAAAGCGAAACCCTGCGCATTGATAGCGGCCGAGTCCGTTCGGGCCGGGGGTGAAGCGCATCACACAGCGGCCCTAACGACACGTAAGTAGACGTTTGTGCCGTCATAAGCTAGCAGTTGGTATGACCCACGGTACCTCAGCTAGCCAAGCGCATCAAAGTCGAAATAGTGAGACAGTCAAAGCTAGGAGAGGATATGAAATCATTCGTACCGTCTCCGCCTGCCCGCATGGTGAAATCCTGCAATCGCGGCAGGAGGATAGGAGGATATCAATACGTCTCCCAAATACACACCCGTACACAACGGAAGCACCATGTAGGCCACAACTCAGGTTGTGCTGGCACAAGCTAGCAGAGTGCACGATAACCAATGCCACAAGCCTCAAACATCAAGGCGATGTCGGCTCCCAGCCGTCCGCTGAGTAGCGTGGCGCCACAATTTAGAAGAGGAGACCAAAATGCCTTACCTTCCCTGGCAAGCTCTTTTCAGCACAGTAAAAGGCAACACGGTATTGAAAGCATCGGTTGCCGTGTCAGCACCTGAGCGACCGTCGAGGCAACAGTCCTCCTTCCGGCAGGAAGGAACCTCCAGTGTTTACAGCGAGCGACGTCCTCCACAGCCGCCTCCACTCGACGCACAGTCAGTGAGTGCGCGTCGAAATGTTGCTTCCTTCGTCTGGGATAGGAGGCAAGACCCGCCCCGCCACCAACGGAATCAAACTGAGCTCCCCGCAACGATGGTGGCAGACGCCGTGAGGAGGGAACGACCTCCCGCGATGGAAGAGTCACGTATGTGGTTTATATGCCGAAATATCCGCGTGGCGGATCGGCTCCTTGAAGCGAGTGCGCCCACACAGCGAATAAGGATTCGCTAAATGGCGTCCCAAACTAGCAGTCGGCTTGATAAACAGCACCTTAGCTAGCCAAAAACATCAAAGCAGCTGGTGCTCCCGACAAGAGAGTTGTGTCAGCCTGAAACTACACACTCCCACCGCCAGTAAAACAAGCTAGGAGAGGATACTCTCAATCGTATCGTCACCAGCAAGTCATAAACAAAGCAATCCAAACGGCTTTCATTAAAGATGTTAACTCAGCTCATACGCACCCCGGCCTGAAGCTGTACACAGCCGAGAGGTGGCAGAAGTGGAGAAATCCCGCAGGAGAGCTCCAGTCTATCCATACAAATCATGAAAGAGAAAATGCACTGAACCATCGCAGCCAAGGGGGGCGAGGAACACCCGCAGCCCCGATCAACCAGATCACAGGCTACTCGCGACGGACGGAGCGTATAATGCTGTGCGAGAAAGGTCAAAGAGGATGTGTTCTGGCGACGTTCCCGTTTTATACACGGGATTACGTCGGCCGGACCCATTGACAGGCATATTTTGTCATTCTTACTCGATGATGCTGTCGCAACAAAGGGAATTCCGTACTGGTCACAGCATCGCCACCTGGCGGTCGGGAGGGACGAAATAGAACTGTGTGTAAGTAGTTAGTATTTATTTCTTTGTATCGTATTTTGAAGGGTTATCAGTAACCGCAGTGCGTTATGGGTAGTGGAAGCTGCGCTCAGTTGAGACTAGTAAACAGTACACCGTGCTGAAGAAGCCTGCCATCAACCGAACTGCACATCCTGTGTTCTTTTTTCTTTTTCATACTCCTTCGAAGCAATGGCTGTAAGTTTGTGTTTTGAAGTGTTGAGACATCTGTTTTGGAGATCGTTTTTAGTGTCCTACTTGAAACTTGCTTCCTGAGAGCACCGTGAATTAGCATACTAATGCTGCTAATGATATAATTAGCATATGTAAAGACTCGTGAAAATGGCTTGTTTACCTTTATTGTAGCTATCGTTAACATCTAGGCTCTATGCCTGCTCTCTGGAGGTAGTTATTTTTTGTGGTGTACTTTTTCACTTAGCAAAAGCTAACGTGCTCTTTTTTTCTGTTCATTTTTAGTTTCACTCATCCCTTTCATCGAGCTCATGCTACAATTCTTTACTGTAGCTGTCCAGAAGATTGTAATAAAGGAGCAAGACGCTCAGCCCTTCCTGGCTCATGAATACCGAGTTTGGCTTGCTGTTGACCTGCGTTAACATACAGTATATCAACACGTAGTGATAACAGTACAATTGAGATTTCGATCTTTATCATAGTAATCATAAGTATAATTTTTCCCATAATCGTCCAGCCCTACCTGGAAGATATTTGAAGTACAATATTCGTTACTACTTCTTTTAACAGTGCACTCAAAACAGTTTGCTTGTGTTAATAGTGAGTGTGAACATTTCCCAAAAACCTATGAATCCATCCATCCATCCATCCATCCATCCATCCATCCATCCATATTCTACCAGCTTTAACAGTGAAGCCCAGGCTTCTCTCTCCCCAGCCACTTCATCTAGCTTCTCAGGCGGGATCCCAAGGTGTTCCCAAGCCAGCTGAAAGACATAGTGTCTTCAGTGTGTCCTGGGTCGTCCCCGTGGTCTCCCGCCGTTGGGACATGTTTTGGAACACCTCACCAGGGAGGCGTCCAGTTGGCATCCGAGAGAGATTCCTGAGACACCTCAGCCATCTCCTCTCAATGCGGAGGAGCAGCGGCTCAACTCTGAGTCCCTCCCTGATAGCCAAGTTCTTGAGGGAGAGCCCGGACACCCTGCAGCGGAAACTCATTTTGGCCGCTCCAAAATCCTGTGTAATTAAAAAAAAAAAAAAAAAAAAAAAAAAAGAAACTACAAAGCACAGGTTTATTGGTGAACAATGATCGAATAATTCTTTATTTGCATAGAGCGCAGGGCCACAGTTTTGATGCCCTTGCTCTTTTTAATTGGTTGCCATTTAAACCCAAACATTACTCATGATACCAGCGGTTACAAGTGTAAAATATTATAATATATATAATATAATATATAGTTATAATATAATATTATAAGTGTAAATATTAGCTTTTGAGCTTAATAGCTCCCAGGCCATGTGACCTATTGACACACAATGCTGCATCATAGTGGCATGTCTGATAGATGATGCACACCTTTTATTTTTTTCATTATAGACCTCCACTTATTTTAGACATTTTTTTTCTGTATATCTGTAAATATTAGAGTTTGAGCTCAATAGCTACCAGGCCAGGTGACCTATTGACCCCAAATCAATGCTGCATCATAGTGGCAAATCCTACAAAAGGGCAAACAGAAAAAATGAAGTGTGGTGGACTTCACCGCATAAAAACAAAAGGTAGCTAGCTTTACCTCAGTTGTTTACTACGTGCTTGCTTGTGGCCGATACTTCATGCTAACGTTAGCTCAGTTTTGACAAAGTCCCCATTTATAATGCATCACGCCAAAAAATAAGTTGTCACAAAAACAGCCCCTTCATGTCTCACCTGTGCATTAGGTTGTCCTGATGGTGACCGGCTGGATGCCATCCTTGTTCTTGCAAGCAAGTGGAGAATACGATGCGTTCACAATGCCAACATCGACATCGGACATATCAGATGCTTAAATGTCGCTGTTGTATGGCAAAATCTGTCATAGTCTTTTGCTGCTAGACCGTAATTGGTGCTCAGTACTATCTAAAACAGACTTTGAAGTGGAATTTTGTCACTGGCATCAATTCATATGCTGCAAATCACACGAATATGGCGTATATATGTTAAGAGTTCTTTTATTTCCTACGTTCCATGAAGGCACTGTCACTGGGGGGTGGTTCCAAAGCGCTTTTGTGCAGCTGTCACTCATGATTCCACGCCCCGCTCAGTTGACACCACGTAATGTTTGGGTCAAAAGTCTGAAACTGAAAAAAAGAGATTTGAAACTGGAAAAAAAAAGATCTGAAAGTGAAAAACGATTTGAAAGTGAAAAAAAAAACCTTGTGAAAATGAAAAAAATGAGTTGAACCCCAAAAAAATAAGATCTGAATCTGAAAAGAAAAGAACATGCAACTGAAAAAATAAGACCTCAAATGTATGGTAGCAAAAAATGAAAATAATTTATTCAAAGGAAGGACCGAAGTGAATCAAAATTAATTTTGACTCGAAAAACCGTTTCACATGCTTATTTTTATTTTTTAATTCTTCTTCTTCTTTCGGCTTTTCCCTTCAGGTGTCGCCACAGCGAATCAGTTGCCTCCATCTAACTCTGTCCTCTGCATCCTCTGCTCTCACATCAACTACCTTCATGGCCTTCTTTAACTACATCCATAAACCTCCTCTTTGGTCTTCCTCTCGATCTTCTGCCTGGCATTTGAAAACTCAGCATCCTTCTTCCAATATAGTCACTCTCTCTCCTCTGGACAAGTCTGGCCTCTCTGACTTTATCTCCAAAGCTTCTAACATGTGCTGTCCCTCTGATGTACTACTCATTCTTGATCCTATCCAACCTGGTCACTCCCAAAGAGAATCTCAGCATCTTCATCTCTGCCACCTCCAGCTCTGCCTCCTGTCTTTTCCTCAGTGGCAGTGTCTCCAGACCAAACAACATTGCTGGTCTCACCACAGTTTTATAAACCTTTCCTTTCATTTTAGCTGAAACTCTTCTATCACACATCATACCTGACACTTCTCTCCACCCGTTCCAGCCTGCCTGCACACGCTTCTTCACTTCTTTTCCACACTCTCCAGATCACTGTCATCTGCAAACATCATAGTCCATGGGGATTCCTGTCTAACCTCATCTGTCATCCTGTCCATTACCATTGCGAACAAGAAGGGTCTCAGAGGTGATCCCTGATGTAGTCCCACCTCCACCTTGAACTCCTCCGTCACACCTACAGCACACCTCACCACTGTCTTACAGTCCTCATACATGTCCTGCACCACTTGAACATACTTCTCCGCCACTCCAGATTTCCTCATACAAAACCACAGTTCCTCTCTGGGCACCCTGTCATAAGCTTTCTTCAGGTCAACAAAGACACAATGCAGTTCCTTCTGACCTTCTCTGTACTTTTCAATCAACATCCTCAAAGCAAATACTGCATCTGTCGTACTCTTTTTTTATTTTATTTTTTAAATTTATTTATTTATTTATTTATTTATTTATTTATTTATTTATTTTTTTTGGCATGAAACCATACTGCTGCTCACAAATGTTCACATCTGCCCTCAGTCTAGCTTCCACTACTCTTTCCCACAGTTTTATTGTGTGGCTCATCAGCTTTATTCCTCTGTAGTTGCCACAATTCTACACGTCTCCCTTGTTCTTAAAAATAGGCACCAGCACACTTCTCTTCCATTCCTCAATATCTAAGATCCTGTTGAACAACCCAGTCAGAAATTTTACTGCTACCTCTCCCAGACACTTCCATACCTCCACAGGTATATCATCAGGACCGAGTGCCTTTCCACTCTTCATCCTTTTCAATGCCCTTCTCACTTCATCCTTACTAATCTTTGCTACTTCCTGGTCCACAACTGTCACCCCTTCTACTCTTCGTTCTCTCTCATTTTCCTCATTCATCAACTCTTCAAAGTACTCTTTCCATCTTCCCATCACACCGCTGGCATCTGTCAACACTCTTCCATCCCTATCCTTTATTACCCTAACCTTCCCATCCTTCCCATCTCTGTCCCTTTGCCTTGCCAACCTGTATAGATCAGTCTCTCCCTCCTTACTGTCCAACCTAGCATACAAGTCATCGTAAGCCCCTTGTTTGGCTTTTGCCACTTCTACTTTCACCTTACGCTGTATTTCCCTGTACTCCTTTTCTTCTTTCTTCAGTCCTCTGTGTCCCACTTCTTCTTAGCTAACCTCTTTCTCTGGATCCAATTCTGCACCTCCTCATTCCACCACCAAGTCTCCTTATCTCCTTTCCTTCCAGATGACACACCAAGGACTGTCCTACCTGTCTGCCTGATCCTATTTGCTGTAGTTGTCCAGTCATCTGGGAGCACATCCTCACCACCCAGAGCCTTTCTCAACTCCTTCCTGAAAGTCATACAACACTCTTCCTTTTTCAGCTTCCACCATTTCGTCCACGGCTCTGCCCTTGGCCTCTTTGTCTTCCTCACCACCAGAGTCATCCTACACACAACCATCCTATGCTGTCTGGCTACACTGTCACCTACTTTGCAGTCGCTGAACTCCTTCAAATTACACGTCTACGCAAGATGTAGTCTACCTGTGTACTACTACCGCCACTCTTGTAGGTCACCCTATGTTCCTGCCTCTTCTGGAACAAAGTATTCACAACAGCCATTTCCATCCTTTTTGCAAAATCAAACACCAGCTGTCCTTCTGCGTTCCTCTCCTGGATACCAAACCTGCCCATCACCTCCTCATCTCCTCTGTTTCCTGCACCAACATGTCCATTGAAGTCTGCACCAATGACAAATCTCTCACTTCTAGGGATGCTCTGCATCATTTCATCAAGTTCCAACCAAATATTCTCCTTCTCCTCCAGCTCACATCCTACCTGTGGCGCATACCCACTAACAACGTTGATCATCACGCCTTCGATTCCTAACTTAAAGCTCATTACCCTATCTGACACTCTTTTTACCTCCAGGACGTTCTTAACAAACTCCTCCTTCACGATAACTCCTACTCCATTTCTCTTCCTATTTAACCCATGATAAAACAATTTGAAACCAGCTCAAAAACTTCTAGCTTTGCTCCCTTTCCACCTGGTCTCCTGAACACACAGTATGTCCACCTTCCTCATCTGCATCATGTCAACCAGCTCTATCCCTTTTCCTGTCATACTTCCAACATTCAAAGTCCCTACTCTAAGTCCTAGACTCGTGGTGTAGGAGCCATATAGTACCTTTTGGTGGTTTCTTCCTGTGTGGGTGTGGGTGTGGGTGTTTGTGTGTTTGTGTTGTACACGTAATCAACGTCCACCCACACGTTTTACTATCACGATGATTGGCGGTGTCACAACTCACCAGTGGGAGTAGTCTGTCTTGGTATTAAGTGGACTCACCTGTGGTGTGGGTGTCGGTCATTGATCACTTGGTGGGGTGAGCTGGTGAAGGAACTTTTTGTTGACCGCATCAAAACGCATCAAATAATCGACATTGGAATAAGCACAAGAATCAACTTGGAACCGTGAATTACAATCGGGAGGACGTCGCTTCATGGCTGTGGAGGAACGAGCTGCGCTGTCTTATTGAAGGTACCTTGTTTGGCAAAATAAGTGCATGCTGGTGATTATCGCAGTGTTGTGGATAGAAATTGAAGTGAGGAAATTGTATTAAGATATAAGAAAATGGAGCGCGTCAGCAAGGTTTTTAACTCCCAATGTCTTAGCCTGCCGTGGCGTCGCTAACAACTAGACGCCGCAATATTTTGTCAACAAAAAACTTCTCTTGTTTGAAGCGCTGATTTACGGATAATCCAGGATGTTTTGAGATCGCTAAACGAGGAGTGATGCGAATGCATTTAGAAAGCTGGTCCGCATTCATTCATGAATCTGCTGCTACGCTGAGTATGGCTACACCGTTTCGTCCGAATGAAAGTTATCTTCGTCACCAATTGGATCTTTTTTGTGTGGACTTGTCAACACTGTCAGCTTGTTTGGGACTTGGAGTCAAGTTTGGTTTATGTCGGGAATGGTGAAAAGAAGACTTGTTGAAATATTAAAAAAAAAAAAAAAGAGAGAGAGAGAGAGAGAGAGAGAGAGAGAGAGAGAGAGAGAGAGAGAGAAGAAAAAAAAGAGAAATAAAAATTAAAACAAAAAAAAGGCTGATTTTGTGTCAGAAGTTGAAGACAAGTGGACATTTTGGTGAGCTTTGAACATTTTGTGGATAATACAATGGATGAAGGCAGCTCAAATGTTAATGAAGTGGATGGGAAGAGACAGCCTAAGCTTACAGTTAAAGCATATGAATATAAGCTGGAAAGACTTCAAGATGAAAGAAAAGCCAAAGTAAAGATGATTAAAAGCATAGTAAGACAAATGACAGAACTGATGAAAAATGTTGAGAATGCTGAAAAGGTTCAATCATGTCTTGAAAGTATGTCTAGTTTGTTTAATGAGGCAAGTAGGCTTCATGATGACATTATTCCTATGGTTCCCCATGATGAACAAGAAAAACAAAATATGTGGTTTAGCAGTGTTGAAGAGCATAAATCTGCTTTTATGGAAGAGGCAAATAAATGGCTTTTGGAGTTGCCGAAGTTTCGTGATATACCATCAGAGGGCGCTGTTGGACCAACATCCATCCATCCATATGAAAAACAAGACTGATGACAATATGACATGTATGTTAAGAACTCTGATGAACCAGAAAAGTTCTGCTGTGGATATAGCACCAAATGACAATGTCTCTAATGTATCTAATAAAACACACAAAAAAGTAGCACAGTTGTGACCAAGTCTGTTGTGTCCAGTACATCTTCAGCCCGATTAAGAGCAGAAGCCGAGACTGCCGCTCTTATCGCTCGTCAAAAATTACTGTGGCAAAAGCATGTAATACAAGAACAAGAGCAACAATTAAGGAGAAAAATGGAGGCGTTGGATTTGGAGATGGAATTGGCAGCGTCTATGGCAAGAGTGAATGTGTTAAAGGCTTCGGAAGGTTCTCAGATTTCGGATAAATCTGATGGAATGAACTCTTATTTAAAAAGTAATAGAAATGCGCAGCTAAATGTGGATGCTGAAACTTTTGTGCCTGTAGTTACTACTAGTATTCAGCCATCATGGATAAAGATGACAAAGAATGTTGTTTCTACTGAATGTGCTGATGTGAAACCTAAAGTACGCCATCAAACGAAGCTTCTCTCTGTTACACCTGGGGCTAGTTTGTCAGTATTACCACCACAACATGAGCCTATTTCCACCATTCAGCGTGACATAGTTGCACCCACAGCAGAGAAAACTCCTGATCAACGTTTGATTACAGTACGAGAGAAGCAGAATGAAAAAACATCTTCACTAGTCAAACAGCAATCGATTTTTCTTCTACCTAAAAGAGATTTGCAAGTTTTAGATGGAGATCCATTACAATATCAAACTTTTATCAGGGCATTTGAACACAACATCGAGGAAAGGACACCCAGCCACAAGGATTGTTTGTATTACATTGAGCAATATACAAAAGGCCAGTCTCAGGATTTGGTTCGAAGTTGCCAACATCTACCACCTACTTGTGGATACATTAAAGCAAAAGCTTTGCTACAAGAACATTTTGGAGACCCATTTAAAGTATCTTCTGCATACATGGAAAAGGTGCTGTCATGGCCTTTGATAAAAGGGGAAAATCTCAAGGAATTGCAGGCTTACAGTTTATTGCTACGTGAATGCTGTAACTCAATGGGAGATTCTGTGAGTGATTTAAATGTACCTACTAATATGCAAACTATTGTAAAAAAAAAAAAAAAGCCCTATAAGTTGAGAGATAAGTGGAGAAGTACAGTCTGCACTTTGCAAGAAACGCATCGTCGAGGAGCGACCTTTCATGACATTGTGGAATTCATTGAAAAGCAAGTTAGAATTGCAAGTGACCCACTTTTTGGAGACATACAAGATTCACCAGGAACTGAAAGAAGAGAGTTTAAAGCTGCAATATTTCGGACGACTACAAAACCTCGAGGAAGTAGTTTTGCCACTACAATAGCACCTGTACAAAATAAATTGGACCCTGTAAATAAATAAGAGAACTTTACTGTAAAGCCGTGTTTGTTTTGTGGAGCTGGACATTCTTTGGATAATTGCCTTCTGTAGGACAAAAAGACACAAGTAGAAAAAATGTCTTTTTTTGAAGGAAAACAGGATGTGCTTTGGTTGTTTTGGAATTGGGCACAGAAGTAAAGATTGCAAAAGACGTTTGACATGCAGACTATGCAATCTAAAGCACCCTACATTGTTGCATATTCACAAAACAAAGCGAACAAGTTCAACGCAGGTCAATGGTGGATTAGAAGATGGCAAGGAAGGTGCTGTGGTGTCAATCCAGTCCAGTGGCTTGACTGGGGCCGGTAATCAGGATTGTTCCTTGTCAATATTACCCGTGCAGGTGAAGTCCAAAAAGGGGAACCAAACTTTGATAACTTATGCATTTTTGGATCCGGGAAGCACTGCTTCATTTTGTACTGAGCGGCTCATGAATCGACTTAATCTCACAGAACGAAAGCTTGGAATTCTTCTTGGAACAATGGGACAAGAGAAAGTTGTAAACAGCTGTCTGCTATCTGATTTGGAAGTGGCTGGTATGGACTCCAACAATTTTGTTGATTTACCTGAGATTTTTACACAAAGGGACATGCCTGTTCATCAAGGAAACATTCTGTAGCGATAATTGGGTCGTCTTTTAGACGAATTAATAATCTGGACTTTACGGAGGTAAATTGTATTTACCTCGATAATCTCTAGGGGCACCACGTTGGCTTTGCTTTGGGTTAACAGGAGCAAACAACGACCAAAATCCTTTCTTCATCAGTCATTTATAATCTAGAGTCGCCACACTCGATATTCAGTGGTTCGTTGTACTACCAAAAGAATAATAATCCACTCGGCAACACAGATGACTTGGGCAGAATAGAGTTAATAAAACATGCATTTATTCACGATTGCTACACTACAGAATCAAAACACTGCCTAACTAACTATCCTACCGTCAGGAGAAAAGAAATCAAATAAAGCTAATCAAAATAGGGAAAGAATGCGAACGAATAAGGAAACAGGAAAAAGAGAAATTTAACTTGCCAGGTCTGTGATATGTTTCAAATGTAAGTTGCACACAGCGGTATGCCGAATTGGAGGAAATCAAATGTGCACTTACGAGTTGGATACTGCGTAGAACGAGCAGAAACGGGAGGTCTTTGGAAAAGGGGTAAAAATAGTCAATGTTCGTTCAAAAAGGCAAGAAAAATCAAAAAGGGGCTATTCCACAGGGGAGCAAGGGAGCCGCTCGGGGGCTGACGTAGTTGCGCGGCTCGTCCCTTGATTGGTCGGCGAGATGTTTCCCCGGCGAGTTCGGTTCTGCCGGACAGCTGTCCGACTGCAGGTGTTGGAGCTCGGTTCGCGGCGTGCCTGCGTACGGGGAAGACCCGCAGTTGGAGGTGCGCTTGCACAGCGGCGGGGCGCCACCGAATACCTGGCGGGCAATCACCGATGGTGAAGAAAAAAAAACAGGAAAAAAAAAAAAAAAAAAAAAAAAGAGTAAAAGAGTCTTTGGGGTCAGCGTTGCAGTTTGCACCTGCTTTGGCGTGGCGTGGAGCGAGTGTCTGCTCTCGTGGCAACGGTTGCTACCAGGGAAAAAGGGGCCACGTGTTTGGCAAGTTTCTTGGAACAAAGAGTTCGAGCAGGCTGGGAAACTTGCAGGTAGAGAGCGATCAGAAGATGATGTTGGAGGAGCGAAGTTGGAAGAGGATTTGGAAGAGGGAGAGAGGGGGTCCCCTCATCTTTTTAAAGTCTATGGGTGGGGCTTCAGTAGGGGGTGGCACACCCTTTCTGTTCGCTCACCCAGACTTAAAAAAAAACAAATTATTAAAGGGATTAATAATTTGGCATTAAATTTGGTCAGTCTGGCAAATCAGTTTTCCCACACAACCCGTTTAACACACATCGTAATTAATGCATCATAAACCAACTTGTGAGGTAATTTCTACTTGAGCCTAATCTGACTGAACTGAAAGATATTGATTACCTTTCATTCCTTATCGAGTACAAATGAAATAGGATGTTCATACACACAAAGATACAACATGAATCATACGTAGTTCAGTTATCTGTCAAGAATTATCATGGTATAAATGTGTAAAAATGCGGTTGCTTGTATGAATTGTCACTAAGGATAGTTCCAAGTTTCACCACTTGACGGTGCTGTTGCTCCATCTAGACGTTCCAGGAGGTCCCCCCTGGAAGGGCGAGATGCCAGAATATCCTTTGTGATTGATAAGAGGTCATGAACATTCCTTTGATCAGTCGTTTGTGTATTCCAAATCATTGGAGCCATTTGCTCGGGCTCCGGGATGGCGGGCTTGAATACACTCCTTCGGCAGACGCATAAATTCCTTTGTCACCTGGTCAGCGGCTTCAAAAGAGCTTTGTTGGTGGTTGGGTGACCACCTGCAGAGCTAACCAAGCTTAGATCCTGTCTGGGCAGTGGAATATTTATGCAACTGCAGAGAATTTGCTTTAGAAGAAGCAAACTTTAAAAAAAATTAGAGGGTGGACTGGGCCATAGGCCACAGTTGTTACAGACCCCCCTTCGTCAAGCGGGATGAATCTTCAGGATGTCCAGGTTGACGGGTCCAGATGATGCGGGGCCAGGGTCCAGGCCACGGTCAGACGGCCGGAGTCCCAGTCACGCTCTGCTGCAACACTCAAGACATACCACTGGTGCAACTTTTCCCTAACCTCTGCCTGGTTATGTGTATGCAGGGTATGTCTGTGTGTTTTCAAGGTGTATCTATGTGTATTCAGTTAACAGTGTGTGTCTAACTTGGTACTGTGTTAGCTAACTGAGGGACTCGGGTCCCAAAACAGGCGCGGGCCTGGGAAAGACGCAAGACGCGAAATTCCAAACAAAAGAAAAGGAAGAAAACTTTTCCTAAGGCTATAAGGCTAGTATCATATTATGAGTAACTAGGGAAAATGAACAACAAATTAAAGAAAAGAGAGAAAACGAAGAAGGGGACTTTCGCCTTCTAAAACTCAAAACTAGACTCAAGACTATACCATAAAGATGGGGAGGTTGTCTCAGGCACCTGAGTGTCGAGGCAAGTCTCCACCCCTGGGGGTGCTCGTCAAAAAAAAGTCTTAGGTCTGTTAGCGCGACACTGCCGTTGCTAGGTTCTTAGCTATCACATCTTCCTATAGCGTAATTAAACACCCAAAAAGTCGTGCGTTATCCAAGGGTAACTGAAGGAAAAGAGGAAAAAAGAAGGGGAAGAGGGGAGAAAGGAAAAGGAGAGGAAAAAAAAATCTGAGTACCACTGACCTTTCAGGAGGGACAGTTTGGCGCCTGCAGAAGACAGCTGTCCAAGAACGTGGTCGATTTCCATCAAGTGGTCATCCAAAGAGGAGCTCCTCATCATAATGTCATCGACATAAATGAGGTTGCCCCTGGCGGCGGCGTCAGGGCACGCCTTGTTGAGGAAGATGTTAAATTCGGCTGGCGAGTTGGCGTAGCCGAATGGATACCGGTTGAAAGTGTACTGTTTGTTGCCAAAGGTGAATGCCAACTTGTATTGATCCCTGGGGTCTACTGGGATCGTCCAGAACCCCGAAGCCACATCGATGGTGGTGAAGAATTTGGCATCTCGAACCTTGGGAAGTTCCTGTTCAAGTTGTGTCATAGGCCATCACGAAAGAGGAACCTGTTGGTTCAGTTTGCGATAGTCGATGGTCGGCCTCCATGTGCCGTTTGGCTTCAAGACTGGCCACAATGGAGCCGAATAGGTGCTGTTACAGGGGCGAATGAAGCCCTTTTTCAGCATGGCGTCGATAGTCTTCTGTACTGGTTCGTAAGAAGCTATCGGAATCTTGTACTGGCGCACGAAAGTTGGAGGAGCACCGGGCTGAGTCGGGATGCGGACCACATGTAGTGCCGTCAACCCGCAATCCAAGGAGTCCTTGGCAAAAGAGGGTGTGTATTTCATTAACACGGTGCGCAAACGTTCGCGGTCCTGTTCGGATCGGAGCGCGTCGGCGCGGTGCAGAACTTCTTGGAGGTGCTCCTGGAACTCTGGGTACGGTTGAAGGTCCCCATTTGGAGTCGTGGTTGGTTGAGGTGTCTCTGGGTTTCCAGAGGGAATGCTAGAGGGCACTGGAGGCAATGCGCTCAAGGCATAAATCACCAGTTGTTGGTCTGTCCCCAGGTCCACCCGGACGATGTCTTCATCGTTGGTGGGACCGGTAGGGTTGACCGTAACAAGCTGAGATGGCCTGGTGAGTCTTCGGCCACCGGTATCTTCAGTCAAGAACAAGTCAGATGGAATGTGTCCAACCACAGGCACCGTTAGAGTGAAGTCGTGGAAGTCGGAACGGATGAGCAGGCCCAGACGGGTCGCTTTTGGTATGCGAACGTCGTACGAAAGGGGGTTGTGAACCAAGATCAGAGTGGTGAGGGAGGCGTCCACGATGGGCGTAGCCTCCAAGAGTAACGACAGGTTCATGAATTCCGATGAAGGTTGAAAGAAAGCGGAGCGAGCATTCAAGACCTGGTTAGCTTGCGCCACCAAGCGAACCGTAATGTTGATCGTGGTCACCGGAGTGATCACGTCATCCTCGTTTAAGACTTCTCAAGCATCTGGTGGTCTGCCCGGACTTCATGTTTGGAAGACTGGGAACACAAGCTAGAGGTTCCGAGTTGGTGAGGGACCACAGCACGTTGTTGATGGTGTCCACACGGACGGCAAGATGAACAAGCAAATCTGCACCCACGAAAAGGGTGTGAGGCGCGTCCGGGACAACCAAGAAGTAGTGGGTCAGTGAGTGCTGCTTCCACTGAAGGTTTAAGGCGCACACGCCCACTGCAGTAATTGTGAGAGGAGGTTCCGTGTTCAACGGAAACCGGCAAGACTTGGAGACGAAAAGAATGTTTGGGTCGAGATCTCGCAAGTTGTCAGCGAATGCTGCAGAAATGGCTGATTTGTCAGCCCACAAGGCGAGGACAGCGTCAAGAACAGGTGTACCTTGCACGTGGACACGTCCGATGATGCGCGGGGCGTACCCTGCATCAGGTGGTGGTGGGTCAAGGTCACAAAGGAAGGTGTCATGGCTTCTCAGCCGGTCCTTTGTCGGGGACCCGAGGAGTCCGGCCTTGGACTGAATCGTGTCCCAGCTCCCTGTGGGGGCGTCTGCTTCCCCGTGGGGTGGCTGCGCCCGAGTCACAGTGCAGAGCTGAGCCTGGTCAGGGCCCGAAGGAAATGTCGGCAGGGCCTGCCGCACCTGGTCCCAAATCTGGAGTCTCTGGTAGTCTATGATGGGTTGGAAGCGGAACAACAGGTCTTGGCCAATAAGAAGGGGGACTGACTCAATGGGTCCCACATAGACTGGATGAATGAATTCCATGGGGCCAATGGACCAGTGTACCATCGCGACAGACTCCAGCTTTGTATTAGTAGGTGAGAAGGCGCTAACGGTAAGTGGGCACCGCCGTAGGTGGAGCGGTCGACTATTAGCTTGTGACACGGCGCGGAGTTGTTCGAACACCGTGTTGGACATCACCGTGATGTCTGCGGCGGGATCTACAAGGGCTTCGTAGGTTAGAGCTCGCTCCAGGGTGACGCTCAGATAGAATTTACGAGCTATCCCCCTGGTGGTGAGATTCCCTAAAAGCGTTTGGAACGGTCTCACGTCATCGGTAGATCGCGATACATGCGGGTCTGCTGTATTTGGATCAACCTGCAGTACCAATATCGTTGAGTCAGAAGGCGGTTTAGGAGGTGTCTGAGCGTCGGCTACTGGAGGCTCCGCTGGTGACCTCTGCTGGTGAGTCACTTCAGTGGGCATCCGGCCGTCGGTTAGTCATAAAGACGGGTCTTTTGCCGAGTCTTTTGACAATTTCAGGAGTGCCTTCCATATGCCGTCGGCGACTGCATTGTGGTCGGTCTCGGAGTCGACTTGGCGGTTCCGGGACTCGCGGCAGGAATCGGTTGCTGGCGCGCGTTCGGCTTTATCACGTTTTGGATTATAGCGCGACGGGCTTACCTTTAGCAAATTTGGAGCGCCGGCGGTCGTCAGCTTGCTTTTCTCCGTCCGATTTCTCGTCACGCGAGTAGTCTGTTTTGGAGCGCGGCTTTCGGTTTCGCGGGCCACGGGACTGGTTTAACTTCTTTGATTTAGCCTGGTCTTCCTTCGGAGCGTAGGAGCAAGCTCCCTCCAGCTCCGAAGGAGGATCCACGTCCACTTTATAAATTCCTGCGTCGCCTACCTTGGGAGCGGACAATTTTAGCTTTGCATAGCCCCTAGCTGCTAAGTCACGTAGCTGCGAGCTATTCAGTGTCTCAGGACACAAAGCCAGTCCCAAGTAGTGGTTAAGATTTTGTTGGAGGTTCCGGACAAACAACGTTTTAAAACCTGGATCCTCCTCCATGTTGGGTTCGTTACGAGTCCCAAAATAGGCATCGCGAAGACGACTATAGAAAGCCTGAGGAGACTCCTGCTTTCCCTGTTTGACGAACATGGCGGCTTCCATGCCCGCCAACCCAGGAGAGCCGTCAAACTCGCGTGAGATGGCTTGGTGCAGTGCCAAGGGATCAGACAACACATCAGCGGGCTGCCGTTCCAGCAGTCTGTTGACTGCTCGGCTGGACGTCATTTTAATCAAGTACAACTTATCTTCCACGGTTGCCGTTGGGAACCTCTGGAGATGATAGTTGATGTCTTTCAAGTACTCTGTTGTGTTGTGGGACCCCCCTGGTTTCGGTTCGAATTTGACTATGTTTTGAGCCAGCTTGTACAAATCTCTCCGGGCCACGCCCATTTGTCTCTCCAACGGGGGAGTCGACATGGGTCCACGTTGGAAACTGTCAGCACCTGATGGCCCGAAATCATGTGGGGACGCGGCCATTGGCGGTGCCAGGCCTAAAGCGGCGGTGGTCACTGGCGGCGTCCTCCAGGCAGCTCCGGACTCAGGTGACAGTTTGAGCTGTGGTGCTGTGGCTCTGGGATCAGGAGGTCTGTGCGGGGGTGGAGCTCCCGGCTGGGAGGCCCCTCCGGAGACCTCATTCAACTGCTGCGCGCGTTGCAACTCATGTTTAATATGAGCTAACTCTGTCTCATATTCCTGCTGGCATTGTCGGAGGCGGGTAACCTCGGCTTCAGTCAATGCTAATTTGGTTCGCAGGTCATATGAGCGGTCCACTTCGGCATTACGTTCCTCCCTATAGGTTTGTACCTGAACTTGGAGGCGCTTCACTTCATCGGTTGACTGAGCTAGCGATGAACTAACCCGAAAGTAATTAGCTTCTGCTAGCCGAAGTTGGTCTTTTGACGGTCGTTCAGTCAAGTCAGTCACCTCTACTTTTAGTTTATGAATTTCATTTGCCGCGGTTCTCAGCAGTTTTTCTTGCTCTCGATTTGTCTCTTCGGCGGACGCGAGAGCTTGGGTTAACTCACCAATTTTTTGATGGGAGTCGGGAGTGAAAGCAGACTCATCTGCATCACTGCCCAGATTTTCGGCTAGCACCGCATCTGCGCGTGCTTCTGCCTCATCCAGCTGCGCTTTAACGTCATCCAGCTGGGTCTCCATGACCTTCACTCGGTCGTGGGCGGCTTCAAGCTGTGCCGTGGCGTCACGGCTCTGCTGTCGTGCCACGTCAAGTTGGTGTTTCACTTGACAGTCCTCGGCATCGCTCAGCTTCAACTGCGCAGCAAGGTTCAAAGGCAGACATCCGAGCATTCGAATGAGTGATTTGTCTTTTGGGGCTTTTGTCTCAGCGTGACTCATGAGCTGCGCGAGGTTATCATTTAGTGTATTGACATCCGCATCCCTAATAGACTCAGCGTATCCAGGTAAGAAGTCCTTGGTCAGCTCTTGCACCAGTTGACCAAGGTGTCTAGGCTCTCACAGGGGCTGGGAGTCTCTCGGGATGATGCCATCTTATCAATAGCTTTTTAGACGATCAAACTTATACTAGCGTTTAATAGTTAGTTAATTAGCGTACGCAGTTAGCTAACTACCGCTATCAAGTGTGTCGTCAACGATACACACTGGGTTCAAATTATCAAAAGGGAAATTGCCACAAAAGCAAAAGATTTGTAGTGGGCTATGCAATACAGAACTTACACTATAGTTGTGGAAAATCAATTCCAGTTATCAAAACAAACAAAAACAAACAGCAACAAAAATAAAATAATAAATAAAAATAAAAATAATAATACTAACTTCAACTTGATTCACTCAGCAAAGAATAGCTTAAATGAGGGACAGAGTAACTCTGAAATGTTACAGCGGTCAATCCCAAAAGCTAAATCCCCCCAAAAAAATTCAAAAAAAATAAATTTTTTTTTTTTTTTTTTTTTGGAAGTCGAGTTAAAAGTTGAAATTAAAATTAAATTAAATAAACAACAAAGCAGAAAAGGGGGAAATAAACTTACAAGGGGTTAATAGTCTTAGTCAAATGACTGATTACAGTGTCAGTACAGTTTTATGCAAATGTCTTGTGGACTGGGTTTGGGACACAAAAACTGCAAAACTATACAGAAATATTAGAGCTGCCACTCTAATAATAGTTAGTTCGAACTCACACCTTCTTATTAACGAGACACAACCGAAAAACAAAACAAAAGAACAAACAAAAACAATAAAATTAAAAATGTGGATAAAAATGGAAAAATAAAAGAGAAGAAAATAACAATAATAATAGGTTTACCAAACCAACTAAACAAACACAACACCAGAAATTAAGTGGAATGTTAAGTCAAGAATACAGCTAGTTAGCCTAGTATGAAACTGGATAAAAGGAGATAGGGGGGAAAAAAAAGAAAAACACAGTGTAAATAGTTCCTTTGTATTAATTTGACCCAGCAGTATGTTTTGTTGATGCAACAGTAATTGCTCTCACGCAAGGCAGCGTAAAAGGCTAGAATGCGGTCAGCTATTACTATAATCATTAAACGCAAGCAGTCAATTGAGCCTACAAATACGTTTAATCGGACGTGGATAATTTTTTATTATCCTTGCGTACTAACGGTGACTACAATCACTTAGTACAACGCTCGACACGGAAAACAATTCACAAAGCAATGTGTAGTAACATTGAATCAGAATTATCGCGGAGCAAGGACCACCGGCGTTAAAAGCAGCAGTGGGGGGTCAGTTGTCTATTGGCAGCGGAGCAAGCTCAACGTGTGATATTATCACCTCAAACACTGACTGACAGCTGACAGCCTGCAAGACTCACTCCCTTTCGGGGCGTCTGCAGGCGTGGCTCAAACTCGCCAACGAGAAGGGAGGGGGAGGTACTCAACCACGCCTCCACGAGCCACACAGCTCGACTTCACAAGGACTATGGCGCCACCTTGTGGAAATGCGTACACGGTACAGGTAAGCAGCTAACATCTTAGCGCTCTGTTAATCCGCTCGCCAAGAGCTGAAACTTTGAGTCGGCGGCTACAGAAAGCTCAATCACGACTCAAACTTCTCCCACAAACTAGGTGTAGGAGAACACGGGGAAAATGACTCGGACGTCGTTTACGTTGCTCGCGGTTAGCTACTCCGAAGCACGTAACTAGAGTCTGGTCAAAGCGATGCACCTCGGCTGTCACCTGACTTCCCACAATTTCTGGAAACACAACAACACAAAGACAAACAACTTCAAATTCAGCCAGCTGAAATTTAAAAGTTGCACAACTCGAGTTCTATCACGTACGTTTTCAAATACAAGCCACTATTTTCTCAAACGGTGACCGGCTCTATCTTTTCTTCCATCAATCAATCCCGTTATTCTCGTTTACTTATAGCAAGCCACTCAAGTGGTAACACACGCAAGATGGCGGCTAACAGACGCTCGATTCAACGCTGGAGGGTAAAGTCAGTGCAGTTCTATGTAAGCAGAAATTTTTTCCTTTTTACACAGAGCCAAATGATTAGGTACACTACGTGAATTGTGTTTTACTTTTCACGTCCCAAGTCTTGTATTTTCGAGTGTATCTTCTTATGTTATATAGCCTCACACGGCCGGCACCATTATGTAGCGATAATTTGGGACGTCTTTTAGACGAATTAATAATCTGGACGTTACGGAGGTAAATTGTATTTACCTCGATAACCTCTAGGGGCACCACGTTGGCTTTGCTTTGGGTTAACAGGAGTAAACAACGACCAAAATCCTTTCTTCATCAGTCATTTATAATCTACAGTCACCACACTCGATATTCAGTGGTTCGTTGTACTAACAAAAGAATAATAATCCACTCGGAAACACAGATGACTTGGGCAGAGCAGAGTTAATAAAACATGCATTTATTCACGATTGCTACACTACAGAATCAAAACACTGCCTAACTAACTATCCTACCGTCAGGAGAAAAGAAATCAAATAAAGCTAATCAAAATAGGGAAAGAATGCGAACGAATAAGGAAACAGGAAAAAGAGAAATTTAACTTGCCAGGTCTGTGATATGTTTCAAATGTAAGTTGCACACAGCGGTATGCCGAATTGGAGGAAATCAAATGTGCACTTACGAGTTGGATACTGCGTAGAACGAGCAGAAACGGGAGGTCTTTGGAAAAGGGGTAAAAATAGTCAATGTTTGTTCAAAAAGGCAAGAAAAATCAAAAAGGGGCTATTCCACAGGGGAGCAAGGGAGCCGCTCGGGGGCTGACGTAGTTGCGCGGCTCGTCCCTTGATTGGTCGGCGAGATGTTTCCCCGGCGATTTCGGTTCTGCCGGACAGCTGTCCGACTCCAGGTGTTGGAGCTCGGTTCGCGGCGTGCCTGCGTACGGGGAAGACCCGCAGTTGGAGGTGCGCTTGCACAGCGGCGGGGCGCCAACGAATAGCAAGTGAGGTGCGGGGCAGCTTAGGTACACAACCTTGAGTCCGGCGGTACGTTGCAAATGTACCCCGGGGCCGCGGAGAGTGCCGCTGGCGGGCAATCACCGATGGTGAAGAAAAAAACCAGGAAAAAAAAATAAAAAAAATAAATAAAGAGTAAAAGAGTCTTTGGGGTCAGCGTTACAGTTTGCACCTGCTTTGGCGTGGCGTGGAGCGAGTGTCTGCTCTCGTGGCAACGGTTGCTGCCAGGGAAAAAGGGGCCACGTGTTTGGCAAGTTTCTTGGAACAAAGAGTTCGAGCAGGCTGGGAAACTTGCAGGTAGAGAGCGATCGGAAGATGATGTTGGAGGAGCGAAGTTGGAAGAGGATTTGGAAGAGGGAGAGAGGGGGTCCCCTCGTCTTTTTAAAGTCTATGGGCGGGGCTTCAGTAGGGGGTGGCACACCCTTTCTGTTCGCTCACGCAGACTTAAAAAAAAAAAACAATTATTAAAGGGATTAATAATTTGGCATTAAATTTGGTCAGTCTGGCAAATCAGTTTTCCCACACAACCCGTTTAACACACATCGTAATTAATGCATCATAAACCAACTTGTGAGGTAATTTCTACTTGAGCCTAATCTGACTGAACTGAAAGATATTGCCTTTCATTCCTTATAGAGTACAAATGAAATAGGACGTTCATACACACAAAGATACAACATGAATCATACGTAGTTCAGTTATCTGTCAAGAATTATCATGGTATAAATGTGTAAAAATGCGGTTGCTTGTATGAATTGTCACTAAGGATAGTTCCAAGTTTCACCACTTGACGGTGCTGTTGCTCCATCTAGACGTTCCAGGACGGCGCCCCTGGAAGGGCGAGACTCCAGAATATCCTTTGTGATTGATAAGAGGTCATGAACATTCCTTTGATCAGTCGTTTGTGTATTCCAAATCATTGGAGCCATTTGCTCGGGCTCCGGGATGGCGGGCTTGAATACACTCCTTCGGCAGACACATAAATTCCTTTGTCACCTGGTCAGCGGCTTCAAAAGAGCTTTGTTGGTGGTTGGGTGACCACCTGCAGAGCTAACCAAGCTTAGATCCTGTCTGGGCAGTGGAATATTTATGCAACTGCAGAGAATTTGCTTTAGAAGAAGCAAACTTTAAAAAAAAAATTAGAGGGTGGACTGGGCCATAGGCCATAGTTGTTACAATTCCAAGAACAGAAGATCTTCAACGTTGGCCACATTTGAGGCATATACAGATAACAGAGGTTGACGCAGAAGTGGACCTCCTTATTGGCACCAACACACCTCAAGCACTGGAACCCTGGGAGGTTGTTCGTGCAGTGGACGGTGGCCCATATGCCATCAAGACCATCCTTGGCTGGACGGTGAATGGACCACTCAGAGGAGACTTCAAAATAAAGAATCAATGCTTACAGCCTGACATTACAGTAAATCACATCTCAGTGGCAAGATTGGACGAGCTTTGGCAAAAACAATTAAAGATTGATTTCGCTGAAAACTCATTTGACGAGAATGATGGATTGTCAAAAGAGGAGGAGCAATTCATAAAGTCAGTCACGAACTCAATTAAGCTTGTTGATGGACATTATAGTATTGGTTTGCCGGTAAAACAAGGTTACCTTGAAATGCCAAACAATAAGACAGTTGCAGAAAAGCGTGCATTGAGTCTCAAAAAACGCTTTCATAAAGATCCGTCTTTTCGCTGGGAATATGTGACATTTATGTCTGAAATGTTAAACAATGGATATGCAGAAAGAGTACTACCAGAACAGTTGGCTAGCAGGATGGACAAGCTCTGGAGAAAAGAGTTACAGATGGACTTAAAGGATTCAGTGTTTTGGACGGACAGCACTTCTGTTTTGAAATATATAAAGAATGAGACATCAAGGTTCAAGACTTTTGTTGCAAACAGAGTTTCGGAAATACTTAAGTTGTCCAGTGTATGTCAGTGGAGATATGTGCATACTTCAATAAACCCTGCGGATTTGGCCTCCAGAGGAGCTACTGTCGAGACCTTTTTGAAAACTGGTGAATGGATTCGTGGTCCGGATTTTATTTTGGAGCCTGAAAGAAACTGGCCAAAGAACCCTGAAAGTGCAGAGGAGATTCTCATTGGTGACCCTGAGGTCAAACTTGTGGTAAATGCTTTACAAATGGAAGAAGCAAGTCCAATGGAGACGTTAATCAATTATTTTTCCTCTTGGCACTCTTTGTTGAGGTCTATTGGTTGGCTTCTCAAGTTCAAGAGTCTTCTGTTGTCCCTGATGTCTCAAAGAAATCAGTTGAGGCAGGCTTTTGCTAAGCTAAATTCTGATCAGTTGGAAAAGGAGATGAAGTTGCAGATGGAACGCTTCAAAGCTCAAGTGCCGAAAGAAGCTCTTACAGTGGAAGAACTAATTGCTGCTGAGAAAGCTGTGATCAAGTATTGTCAAGGTACAACTTTTCACAAGGGATTCGCAAGCTTGGAAAAAGAACAATGTGTGAAGAGGACAAGTCATCTTTACAAGCTAAACCCAATCCTGGATGATGGTCTCATAAGGGTTGGAGGGCGGCTTAGTCGGGCAGATATGCCAATTGATGCAAAACACCCAGTTGTTTTGGCCAAAAACTCGCACATTTCCAGCTTAATTCTCAGACATGTACATCAAGAAACAGGACATGGTGGACGTAACCACATGCTTTCTCTCCTGCGTCAAAAATACTGGATTCCTGGCGCTTGTGCTGCTATTAGAAAAATATTGGCAAAATGTGTTACCTGTCGAAGATCATCTGCTCTCCCTGGACATCAGAAAATGGCTGACCTACCTCACGATAGAATAACACCAGATGAACCTCCATTCAGCTATGTTGGCTTGGACTGTTTTGGACCGTTTGAAGTCAAGCGAGGATGTGCTGTTTTTAAAAGATATGGACAAATTTTTACGTGTTTGGCAATACGAGCAATACACCTTGAAGTTCTATTCTCGTTGGACACAAAATCCTTCATCAATGGACTCAGAAGATTTATTGCCAGACGGGGCCAAGTAATGGAAATCCGTTCAGATAATGGTACGAACTTTGTTGGTGCTGAACGTGAATTACGAGAGGCCATGGACAAGTTGGACCACAACCGCATAAATGGTATGATGTTACAAAGGAGAATAAAATGGGTTTTTAATACTCCAGCAGCATCACACCATGGAGGTGCTTGGGAGAGATTGATCCGATCAGTTCGCAAAGTTCTAAATTCAGTTTTGAAAATACAATCCTTGGATGAAGAAGGCTTGATGACTGTGTTTTGCGAGGTAGAAGCCATTGTTAACAGCCGTCCAATTACAAAAGCATCGACTGATCCTAATGATTTGGAGGCGCTAACTCCTAACCATCTGTTGCTCCTCAAATCCCAGCCATCACTGGCACCTGGACTGTTTGACAAGAATGACATCTATACTCGTCGCCGCTGGAGACAAGTACAATACATGTCTGACCTGTTTTGGAGACGGTGGTTGAAAGAGTATCTCCCAGGATTGCAAGAGCGTCAGAAATGGAACAGTGCTCAGAGAAATTTTGTGCCTGGAGATATTGTTATGCTTGTAGATGGAATGGCACCACGTAATTCATGGATTACTGGACGTGTTTTGGACACAGTACCGGACAAAAAAGGATTTGTGCGTTCAGTGAGGATTAAAATGAAGTCAAGTGTTTTGGATCGTCCGATTACGAAGATCTGCCTTCTGCTGGGAGCGGATGAATAGTGAAGATCGTGTGGCTTTTGGATATGAACTTTGATTAACCATGACTATCCGAACTCTTTTCATGACATTATGGACTATTGTATGCTTAATTCACTTTGTGCTTTTGAACATTGAATGGTCATTACGTCTCCTACAAGTTAATGGTGATGGGTAATTATTGTCGCACAATAATTAGGGGCCGGAATGTAGGAGCCATATAGTACCTTTTGGTGGTTTCTTCCTGTGTGTGTTTGTGTTGTACACGTAATCAACGTCCACCCACACGTTTTACTATCACGATGATTGGCGGTGTCACAACTCACCAGTGGGAGTGGTCTGTCTTGGTATTAAGTGGACTCACCTGTGGTGTGGGTGTCGGTCATTGATCACTTGGTGGGGTGAGCTGGTGAAGGACCTTTTTGTTGACCGCATCAAATAATCGACATTGGAATAAGCACAAGAATCAACTTGGAAGCGTGAATTACAATCGGGAGGACGTCGCTTCGTGGCTGTGAAGGAACGAGCTGCGCTGTCTTATTGACGGTACCTTGTTTGGCAAAATGAGTGCATGCTGGTGATTATCGCAGTGTTGTGGATGGAAATTGAAGCGAGGAAATTGTTTTAACATATAAGAAAATGGAGCGCGTCAGCAAGGTTTTTACTTCCCATGTCTTAGCCTGCCGTGGCGTCGCTAACAACTAGACGCCGCAATACGTGGTGTTCCTCTTCTCTAGGTCAACAGCACCGATGTGGCGGTCATTGTTAACCCGGGCCACGACCGATTCGGTATGGAAGTCATATATTTGATTCGCATGTTTGGTTTGGCCAAATTTTACGTCGGATGCCCTTCCTGACACAACCCTCTGTATTTATCCGGGCTTGGGACCGGCACAAGAAGACACTGGCTTGTGCCCCCTCGTGGCTATATTTTATTTTTATTTTTAATACCTTTTTATATTTTGTGAAATTCAAGATCAACACAACAATTTTCAGTTTCAAGTTTTCTTTTTTCAAGTACAAAACTTTTGACCCTAATTTAACTCCATAGGTACAGTCACTGGAGACTAGTGCCCATAGACAGCTGGATGGAATAGATGGATAGATGCTCAAACTAAAAGTCATTTGCAGCAGTGAAAACGTTAAAGTATATATGTAGCCTATGCTAGCAAAAAAGCTACAAGAGTAAATAAAATATTTACCTGAAGTTAGTCCTGCAACTGAAGGTGGCATTTCAGGATCTTGAAGTGTACGCAGAAACATGCAAAACTATAGCTAATTCCAAGTTATTACTTGGAATTAATAACAAAACGAACGATTCACTGAGCGTGGTACCATGACCCCGGGATTACACCGGTTGCGTGTGCGGTGCGTCTTGACTGGGCGCTCCGGACGCGTCAATTCTTTGGCCAACTCACACCGGACCGCAGCAGCTCCGTCGCCAACCACTTCCCGCCGTGCCTCGTGTGACCGCGCGCGATCATGTGGCATTAAAAACAACGACAAACACACAGAAAGTCTGTGCTCAACAGAGAAGCAGAAAGAGAGGTGGACTTTTATTTTGTGGCTTTCCACCTCCAATATAAATCTCTCTTCGCTCATGTTCGCTGCTGTCTAAACCGTGAATGAGCACCTCGCAAGTTAACTCCAGGCCCGGCTACTCCCACGTCACGTTTTGCTGACAAGATTGCGAAATAGGAGCTGGCGAGTGTTTTATTTTGAAAGGTAACAGGAAATTTATTTTGAAACTGGGTCGGTCTTCCTGTCCCGCTCGATGTGTTTTGTGCTAGCTTGACATTTGCCGGAGGCCGACAGATGCGGCGTCTGGCAAAAATAGAAAATAGGTCTATTCTTGCGAAAGGGTTGCAGCACGCCGCAGCTGAGACGCTGTCGACACGCACAGTATTAAGTGGATTGGCCAAAAAATTGACGCGTCCGGAGCACGCAGCCACACCGCACACGCAACCGGTGTAAACCCGGGGTAACGCGCCGTGGCACGAAGCCCACTCCTTTTTTGTTTATTTTTAATAAAAGTTAACCTGTGGACTTTCATTGCTCTCCGTTTTTGTGCAGTCCCGCTACGCCGACCATCGTAGTCCAGTAAGCAGCACAAACGCCGTGACGTGATCACTCGAAACTATATGTGTAATATCTATAAAACCGTCACAGCACAAACAATATTTTTAACAGCAAAAACCAGCACTAACGGAGCACAAACGATTGGCACCATTTTGGATCAATTTCGAACAAAATGGGGGGCTGGATGACATCATCATATATTACTTATGTCATACCTATAAAACCGTCGCAGCACAATCTAAAATTTTAACAGCACAAACCAGCACTAACGGAGCACAAACGTTTGGCAACATTTCGGGTCAATTTCGAACTAAATGGGGGGCTGGTTGATGTCATCACACAAAACTAAAGTGTTTAATATTTATAAACCGTTGTGGCACAAACGAAAATTGCAACTGCACAATCCAGCACAATTGTAGCACAAACAAATGGACCCATTTTAGGTCCGTTTCTCAATAGATGGGGGGCTGGGTGAACTCTGGATGACCTAAAAAAATCATTTCTAAGAACTGCAAAACAGTAACAGCACAAATGAAACTTTTTATGGCACAAACGCAGCACAAACGAAACAGACACCAACAATTTTGTTCATGTGTACATGTGCCACTATAACAGAACACATCTTATAGATGTGTGAAATGTGCAGGTCTTGACAAACATCACAATTACTTTTGTTTTTTATGAAGAACTCACAGAATATTCTGCTCAACAACTCACATTATCACATAGGCTACACATACACATAGACACTGGCATCACAGTGTACATTTAAAGTACTGCTAAAAAATGTATCATTAATAGAACATAGACAGGTATTCCAAAGCATTTTATCCTAGCTTCGCTGAACTATTTTTTTTTATTTATTTTTTTTATACTTCAATGCTCCTTATTTTCCTACCATCCCATGTGATGTTTAATTCTTTGAGTTTGCGTAACAAAACAACCAGTACAATTTTTTGGGACAGTCTTGTGCAAAGATATTTAGTAAATTCAAGGTTGTGACAATCTTAACAAAAAGCATTTTTTCTTCATCCTCACACGATAATGACACCCATGTCAGGTTTAGACCATGTTAACAAGTTTGAAGATGGGATCTTGCTTGACTGGAATAATGTTGATGAAGGTTTTGTAAAGACAAGTTCCTTTGGCAAGCTTGGTGATGATCTGGCTCGTCTCCGGACCATGAGGGTGGGGGATGTAGACCTCCTTGGTGAACCTGATGCAACCATCCTCAAGAGCATAAAGAGTGTTATTGGTTCCCATCCCGACCTTAAAAACAGAATTACATAGGTAGTGACTGTGTTGAATGTCTGCAACTACCAGTTAAACATAAAACTACAAGTACAGAAAAAGAACAAAAGTACACTCACGTGCGCTCCTGGGTGATACCTTAGCAGCCTCTGAGTTGCCAGGATGTTGCCAGCATGGACAAAGTTTCCTAACGAGTAGAGAGAAAAAAAAAGTATGAAAAGTTCATAAATACAGTTGAAATTTGAACGGTGTAAATCGGAAGTATTATTTGGGAGTTGTTTGACGGCAAAAAAGTCTGGAAAATAAATCGTGCCTGAAATAATAACTAGACAAAGTGCAATTTATGGAGAAATTGCATGGGAATGCTGAAAGCTGAATGCTAATAGCTGAATGCCAAGCTGAATGCTAATGGAGGAAATTGAAAGATTAATTATGTGAAAATTACAAAGTAATTAATTAATTACTAGTAATAGTAGTATTATATATATATGTATATATATATATATATATATATATGTATATATATATATATATATATATATATATATATGTACTCGTAAGTTGTAACTACTAATTAATATCTTTTTCAAAGTGCCACCTTACTATATGTAAATTAATTAACTTATAACAATAGATAGACAGATAGAAAGATAGAGGACTGTCACAATAAATTACAATATTTTACATATACATGTATATACATATATACATACATATACATATACATGTATATACATACATACATACATATACATGTATATACATATGTACATATACATGTATATACATATATACATATGTACATATACATGTATATACATATATACATATGTACATATACATGTATATACATATGTACATATACATGTATATACATATATATACATGTATATACATATATACATATGTACATATACATGTATATACATATATATACATGTATATACATATATACATATGTACATATACATGTATATACATATATATACATGTATATACATATACACATATGTACATATACATACATACATATATATACATATATATATACAGTGATACCTCAGCTCACGAACATAATTGGTTCCCAGAAAGTGTGTGTAAGGCGAAAAGTTCTTCTTCCGAACATTTATTTCCCATAAGAAACTATTAAAATTAGAATAATCTGTTCCCAGGTCCCTATAAAACATAATTTTCTACTAAATAAGCCTTAAAACTACACAAAAATATACCTTATTTTATATATAATAAATGTGCTATTGTATTGTAATTAAAGAAATAAATTGTACTGTATAATAAAGTCGTTTTATTTACCTTTGTGATGGTAGTTCTTAAGGATGGTAGCAATGGTACACTTACTTCATTCGCAAGCGTTTCACCGCGTAGAGTGTTTATGGAACGGTTGCCGCTCATTCGCGCTTTCGTGCTCACGGAGGAGGCGTGTCCCTTGGTGAACAAGGAAGTGGAACACTTTAGCGAGTCAACAAAACGTGAGCACCGCCCACTTCTTTCCTGGGACTAAACAGCCGTGGCACTATTTTCTCCTTTTTTGAGGTACGTGATAGCAATTTCGCTTTTTTTAGTGGCGCGAACTCCATTGACTACAATGCAAACGCGCCGCCGAATCGCCGTACATATGTATATATATATATATATATATATATATATATATATATATATATATATATGTATATATATATATATATATATATATATATGTATATATATATATATATATATATATATATGTATATATATATATATATATATGTATATATATATATATATATATATATATATGTATATATATATATATATATATATATATATATATATGTATATATATATATGTATATATATATATATATATGGCCGTATATACGGCCGTGTGAGGCTACAAAACATAAGAAGATCCACACGAAAATACAAGACTTTGGACGTGAAAAGTAAAACACATTTCACGTAGTGTACCTAATCATTTGTCTCTGTGTAAGAAGGTAAACATTTCTTCTTACATAGAACTGCACTGACTTTCCCCTTCAGCTTTGAATCAAGCGTCTGTTAAGCCGCCATATTGCGTATGTCACCACCGCAGTGGTTTGCGATAAGTAAACGAGAGTAACGGGATTGATTGTTGGAAGTTAGGTAAGAGCCGGTCACCGTTTGAGGAAATGGTGGCTTGTATTTGAAAACGTACGTGATAGAGCTCGAGTTGTGCAACTTTTAGATTTCAGCTGGCTGAATTTGAAGTTGTTTGTCTTTGTGTTGTTGTGTTTCCGGAAATTGTGGGAAGTCAGGTGACAGCCTACGTGCGTCGCGTTGACCGACTCTAGTTACGTGCTTCGGAGTAGCTAACCGCGAGCAACGTAAACAACGTCCGAGTCATTTTCCCCGTGTTCTCCTACACCTAGCTTGTGGGAGAAGTTTGAGTCGTGACTGAGCTTTTGTAGCCGCCGACTCAAAGTTGCAGCTCGTGGCGAGCGGATTAACAGAGCGCTAAGACGTTAGCTGCTTACCTGTACCGTGTACGCATTTCCACAAGGTGGCGCCATAGTCCTTGTGAAGAGCTGTGTGGCTCGTGGAGGCGTGGTTGAGTACCTCCCCCTCCCTTCCCGTTGGCGAGTTTGAGCCACGCCTGCAGACGCCCCGAAAGGGAGTGAATCCTGCAAGCTGTCAGCTGTCATTCAGTGTTTGGAGTGACACAGATCACTCGAGCTTGCTCCACTGTCAATAGACAACTGACGCCCCCCCCCACTGCTGCTTTAACGCCGGTGTTCCTTGCTCCGCGACAATTCTGATTCAATGTCACTTCACATTGCTTTTTGAATTGTTTTCCGTGTCGAGCGTTGTACTTAGTGATTGGCGTCACTGTTAGTACGCAAGGATAATAAAAAATTATCCACGTCCGATTAAACGCAGTTGTAGGCTTAATTGACTGCTTGCGTTTAACGATTATAGTAATAGCCACCGCATTCTAGTCTTTTACGCTGCCTAGCGTGAGAGCAATTACGGTTGCATCAACAAAACATACTGCTGGGTCAAATTAATATAAAGGAACTATTTACACTGTTGTGTTTTTCTCTTTTTTCTCTTTTTTTTCATATTCCCTCTTATCCAGTTTCATACTAGGCTAACTAGCTGTATTCTCGACTTAACATTCTACTTAATTTAGGGTTTTGTGTTTGTTTAGTTGATTTGGTAGACCTAGTATTATTATTATTATTTCCTTCCCTTTTATTTGTTTTCTTCTCATTTTTATCCATTATTTTTAATTTTTTTGTTTTGCTTGTTCTTTTGTTTTTGTTTTTCGGTTGTGTCTAGTTAATAAGAAGGTGTGAGTTCGAATGAGCTATTATTATAGAGGCAGCTCTAATATTTCTGTACAGTTTTGCAGTTTTTGGTGTCCCAAAAACCCCGTCCACAAGACATTCGCATAAAACTGTACTGACACTGTAATCAGTCATTTGACTAAGACTATTAACCCCTTTTAAGTTTATTTTCCCCTTTTTTGCTTTGTTGTTTATTTAATTTAATTTTAATTTCAACTTTTAACTCGACTTCCCAAAAAAAAAAAAAAATAAATAAATTTTTTTTGAATTTTTTTTTTTTGATTTAGCTTTTGGGATTGACCGCTGTAACATTTCAGAGTTACTCCGTCCCTCATTTAAGCTATTCTTTGCTGAGTGAATCAAGTTGAAGTTAGTATTATTAATTTTTTATTTTTCTTTATTTATTATTTTATTTTTGTTGCTGTTTGTTTTTGTTGGTTTTGATAACTGGAATTGATTTTTCACAACTATAGTGTAAGCTGTGGGTTGCATAGCCCACTACAAATCTTTTGCTTTTGTGGCAATTTCCCTTTTGATAATTTGAACCCAGTGTGTATTGTTGACGATAATACTTGATAGCGGTAGTTAGCTAACTGCGTACGCTAATTAACTAACTATTAAACGCTAGTATAAGTTGATCGTCTAAAAGCTATTGACAATATGGCAGCACCCCGAGAGACTCCCAGCCCCTGTGAGAGCTTAGAGACCTTAGCTCAACTGGTGCAGAAGCTGACCAAGGACTTCTTACCTGGATACGCTGAGTCTATTCGGGATGCGGATGTCAATACGCTAAATGATAACCTCGCGCAACTCATGAGCGACGCTGAGACAAAAGCCCTAAAAGACAAATCACTCATTCGAATGCTCGGATGTCTGACTTTGAACCTTGCCGCTCAGTTGAAGCTCAGCGATGCCGAGGATTGTCAAGTGAAACACCAACTTGACATGGCACGACAGCAGAGCCGTGACGCCACGGCACAGCTGGAAGCCGCCCACGACCGAGTGAAGGTCATGGAGACCCAGCTGGACGACGTTAAAGCACAGCTGGATGAGGCAGAAGCCCGCGCAGATGTGGCGCTAGCCGAAAATCTGGGCAGTGATGCAGATGAGTCTGCTTTCACTGACGACTCCCATCAAAAGATTGGTGAGTTAACCCAAGCTCTCGCGTCCGCCGAAGAGACAAATCGAGAGCAAGAAAAACTGCTGAGATCCGCGGCAAATGAAATTCACAAACTAAAAGTAGAGGTGACTGACTTGACTGAACGACCGTCAAAAGACCAACTTCGGCTAGCAGAAGCTAATTACTTTCGGGTTAGTTCGTCGCTAGCTCAGTCAACCGATGAAGTGAAGCGCCTCCAAGTTCAGGTACAGACCTTTAGGGAGGAACGTAATGCCGAAGTGGACCGCTCATATGACCTGCGAACCAAATTAGCATTGACTGAAGCCGAGGTTACCCGCCTCCGACAAGGCCAGCAGGAATATGAGACAGAGTTAGCTCATATTAAATATGAGTTACAACGCGCGCAGCAGTTGCAGGAGGTCTCCCGAGGAGCCTCCCGGCCGGGAGCTCCACCCCCACACAGACCTCCTGATCCCAGAGCCACAGCACCACAGCTCAAACTGCCACCTGAGTCCGGAACCGACTGGAGGACGCCGCCAGTGACCACCGCCGCTTTAGGCCTGGCACCTCCAATGGCCGCCTCCCCACACGCTTTCGGGCCATCAGGTGATGACAGTTTCCAACGTGGACCCATGTCGACTCCCCCGTTGGAGGGACAAATGGGCGTGGCCTGGAAAGATTTGGACAAGCTGGCTCGAAATATAACCAAATTCGAACCGAAACCAGGGGGGTCCCACAACACAACAGAGTACTTGAAAGACATCAACTATCATCTCCAGCGGTTCCCAATGGCAACCGTGGAAGATAAGTTGTACTTGATCAAAATGACGTCCAGCCGAGCAGTCAACAGACTGCTGGAACGGCAGCCCGCTGATGTGTTGTCTGACCCCTTGGCACTGCACCAAGCCATCTCACGCGAGTTTGACGGTTCTCCTGGGTTGTCGGGCATGGAAGTCGCCATGTTCGTCAAACAGGGAAAGCAGGAGGCTCCTCAGGCTTTCTATAGTCGTCTTCGCGATGCCTATTTTGGGACTCGTAACGAGCCCAACATGGAGGAAGATCCTGGTTTTAAAACGTTGTTTGTCCGAAACCTCCAACAAAACCTTAACCACTACTTGGGACTGGCTTTGTGTCCTGAGACACTGAATAGCTCGCAGCTACGTGACTTAGCAGCTAGGTGCTATGCAAAGCTAAAATTATCCGCCCCCAAGGCAGGCGACGCAGGAATTTATAAAGTGGACGTGGGTCCTCCTTCAGAGCTGGAGGGAGCTTGCTCCTTTGCTCCGAGGGAAGACCAGACTAAATCCAAAAAGTCAAAACAGTCCCGCGCCCCGCGAAACCGGAAACCGCGCTCCAAAACCGACTACTCGCGTGACGAGAAAGCGGACGGAGAAAAGCAAGCTGACGGCCGCCGGCGCTCCAAAGTTGCTAAAGGTAAGCCCGATTCGCGCTATCATCCAAAACGTGATAAAGTCGAACGCGCGCCAGCAACCGATTCCTGCCGCGAGTCCCGGAACCGCCAAGCCGACTCCGAGACTGACCACAACGCAGTTGCCAACGGCATATTGAAGGCACTCCTGAAATTGTCAAAAGACTCGTCAAAAGACCCGCCTTTATGACTAACCGACGGCCGGATGCCCACTGAAGTGACCCACCAGCAGAGGTCACCAGAGGGGCCTCCAGTAGCCGACACTCAGACACCTACTAAACTGCCTTCTGACTCAACAATATTGGTACTGCAGGCTGATCCAAACATAGCAGACCCGCATGTATCGCGATCAACCGATGACGTGAGACCGTTCCAACAGCTTTTAGGTGATCTCACCACCAGGGGGATAGCTCGTAAATTCTATCTGAGCGTCACCCTGGAGCGAGCTCTAACCTACGAAGCCGTTGTAGATCCCGCCGCAGACATCACGGTGATGTCCAACACGGTGTTCGAACAACTCTGCGCCGCGTCACAAGCTAACAGTCGACCGCTCCGCCTACGGCGGTGCCCACTCACCGTTAGCGCCTTCTCACCTACTAACACAAAGCTGGAATCTGTCGCGATGGTACACTGGTCTATTGGCCCCATGGAATTCATCCATCCAGTCTATGTGGGACCCATTGAGTCAGTCCCCCTTCTTATTGGCCAAGACCTGTTGTTCCGCTTCCAACCCATCATAGACTACCAGAGACTCCAGATTTGGGCCCAGGTGCGGCAGGCCCTGCCGACATTTCCTTCGGGCCCTGACCAGGCTCAGCTCTGCACTGTGACTCGGGCGCAGCCACCCCACGGGGAAGCAGACGCCCCCACAGGGAGCTGGGACACCACTCAGTCCAAGGCAGGACCCCTCGCGTCCCCGACAAAGGACCGGCTGAGAAGCCATGACACCTTTCTTTGTGACCTTGACCCACCATCGCCTGATGCAGGGTACGCCCCACGCATCATCGGAGGTGTCCACGTGCAAGGTGCACCTGTTCTTGACGCCGTCCTCGCCTTGTGGGCTGACAAATCAGCCATTTCTGCAGCATTCGCTGACAACTTGCGAGATCTCGACCCGAACATTCTTTTCGTCTCCAAGTCTTGCCGGTTTCCGTTGAACACGGAACCTCCTCTTACAATAACTGCAGTGGGCGTGTGCGCCTTAAACCTTCAGTGGAAGCAGCACTCACTGACCCACTACTTCTTGGTTGTCCCGGACGCGCCTCACACCCTTTTTGTGGGTGCAGATTTGCTTGTTCGTCTTGCCGTCCATGTGGACACCATCAACAACGTGCTTTGGTCCCTCACCAACTCGGAACCTCTAGCTTGTGTTCCCAGTCTTCCAAACATGAAGTCCGGACAGACCATCCCAGATGCTTGCGAAGTCTTAAACGAGGATGAAGTGATCGCTCCGGCGACCACGATCAACATTCCGGTTCGCTTGGTGGCGCGAGCTAACCAGGTCTTGAATGCTAACTCCGCTTTCTTTCAACCTTCATCGGAATTCATGAACCTGTCGTTACTCTTGGAGGCCACGCCCATCGTGGACGCCTCCCTCACCACTCTGATCTTGGTTCACAACCCCCTTTCGTACGACGTTCGCATACCAAAAGCGACCATTCTGGGCCTGCTCATCCGTTCCGACTTCCACGACTTCACTCTAACGGTGCCTGTGGTTGGACACATTCCATCTGACTTGTTCTTGACTGAAGACACCGGTGGCCGAAGACTCACCAGGCCATCTCAGCTTGTTACGGTCAACCCTGCCGGTCCCACCAACGATGAAGACATCGTCCGAGTGGACCTGGGGACAGACCAACAACTGGTGATTTATGCCTTGAGCGCGTTGCCTCCAACGCCTTCTAGCATTCCCTCTGGAAACCCAGAGAAACCTCAACCAACCATGACTCCAAATGGGGACCTTCAACCGTACCCAGAGTTCGAGGAGCACCTCCAAGAAGTTCTGCACCGCGCCGACGCGCTCCGGTCCGAACAGGACCGCGAACGGTTGCGCACCGTGTTAATGAAATACACACCCTCTTTTGCCAAGGACTCCTTGGATTGCGGGTTGACGGCACTACATGTAGTCCGCATCCCGACTCAGCCCGGCGCTCCTCCAACTTTCGTGCGCCAGTACAAGATTCCGATAGCTTCTTACGAACCAGTACAGAAGACTATCGACGCCATGCTGGAAAAGGGCATCATTCGCCCCTGTAACAGCACCTATTCGGCTCCATTGTGGCCAGTCTTGAAGCCAAACGGTACATGGAGACCAACCATTGACTATCGCAAACTGAACCAACAGGTTCCTCTTTCGCGATGGCCCATGACACAACTTGAACAGGAACTTCCCAAGGTTCGAGATGTCAAATTCTTCACCACCATCGATGTGGCTTCGGGGTTCTGGACGATCCCAGTAGATCCCAGGGATCAATACAAGTTGGCATTCACCTTTGGCAACAAACAGTACACTTTCAACCGGTGTCCATTCGCTACGCCAACTCGCCAGCCGAATTTAACATCTTCCTCAACAAGGCGTGCCCTGACGCCGCCGCCAGGGGCAACCTCATTTATGTCGATGACATTATGATGAGGAGCTCCTCTTTGGATGACCATTTGATGGAAATCGACCACATTCTTGGACAGCTGTCTTCTGCAGGTGCCAAACTGTCCCTCCTGAAAGGTCAGTGGTGTCGCACGAAGGTCAACTACGTGGGGATCTTGGTTGGGCCGAACGGGATTGAACCACAATCCAGCCGTATTCAAGGCCTTCTTGACATCAAAACCCCCACCGAGGTGTCAAAATTGCGCAGCTTCCTTGGCGTGTGCAACTATTCCCGCCAGTTCATTGAACACTTTGCTGACATAGCACGCCCTCTTACTAACCTGCTGAAGAAAGACACGCCCTTCGATTGGGGTGACGAACAAAGCAACGCGATGAATATGCTAAAACAAAAGCTGGGCTCCGCCCCCTGTCTCGCGTACCCCGATAGCAACAAGGAATTTTCCTTGGAAGCAGGATTCTCCGACCATTGTTTGAGTGCGGGTCTATACCAAATGTACGACCAGGATAAACGCGTCGTGGCGTACGCCAGTAAAACGTTGAACGGCCCCGAGTTGAAATACTCCGACTGCGAAAAAGTCCTGCTTTCCACAGTATGGGCAATCAAACATTTCTCAAACTACATTGGATGCCAAAAAGTAACGATTGATACTAACCATCATCCGGTTACTTTTCTTAACAACCAACGCATTCGAGACGGCGTTGTAACGAACGCGCGCATTGCCGGCTGGCTTATGGCGTTACAAAGTTACGATGTTCGAGTCCGGTACACGAAAAACGCAAAGTTACCACTGGGTACCGATCTAGCAATTTGCCAGAACTGTGTGTCAACTTCCCCGACCCCGCCGACAGACGTCGCCGCGGCACCGATGCCGGAATTCACGCGTCACCGCTATTTTGAGGAACATGTCTGCAAAGACATGCCTACAGCTTACGTGGATGGTTGCTCTTACCACCACCAAACCCAGCTGCAGGCTGGGGTGGGCATCGCTTGGGTCGACGACACACCGTGCAAACCACTGCAATTCCAATTGGGCCCCCACTCTTCACAATATGCGGAAATCGCTGGCATCCTGATTACACTCAAATTGGAAGTTGAACACGGTGTCACGGTGCTGGTTATCTGCACTGACTCAAACTATGCCCGCCTCGCCTTAGCCTGTCATCTACCGGTGTGGCGTCGAAATGGTTTCCTTACGTCAGCGAAGAAACCCGTTAAACACCGCGACCTCATCTTGACATGCGACCATTTGGTTTCCTCCAAGGATATGCATGTCTATTGGAAAAAGGTCCGGGGACACTCAAAAGTCCCAGGACCTGACAAACATTTTAACGACCTAACGGACACGTTAGCCAAACAAGGGGCCCTCAACGGGACTCCTTGGACATTTGATACAGCTTGGCTGCCCACCCAGCCCACCCTGGAGGTCCACGTTCTCACGCGCCGCCGCGCTGCGGCCGCCGCTGAGTCTCGCGACGCCCCCACACAAACCCCTACGGGGCCCGTGGCGTGCGTACCACCCGTCCGAACCTCCGACTTGGTCGCCCAACAGGCCGGCGACCCCGCGCTTTTCAAAATAATTCAGCACCTTTCTGATCCTGTCGCCAACCCCGTGTCGCCTGACGCGTTGAGCAACGACAGCGACCTCAAAGACTTGCTCTCCGTGCTGCAAAGGCTGCGTCTCGTTAAAGGCCTTCTGGTTTATGACTCCGCGTCTCCGCCTGCCCTGCGGTTGGTGGTTCCACGGAGCCAAAGGGGGGTCTTGCTAACATACGCCCACGACGCGCCTTATGCAGGCCACCGCGGATTCAAGGCCACTGTCACCGCACTACAACAGGTGGCATACTGGCCGCGCATGCATAATGATGTAGCAACCTACATCAAAGGATGCCTGGTTTGCTGCCAGTTTCAGCCAGCAAACCCGAGTCACCGAGCACCACTCCAACAGAAAGGAGTCAACTTCCCATGGTCTGATCTCCAAATTGATTGGGTGGGACCACTGGTCAGATCTCTGAGAGGGAACAAATACTTTCTTACAGTAGTTTGCGCGTTCACCAAGTGGGTAGAATGCCTGCCCGCTCCAAACGACACCGCACACACCACTGCATGCCTGCTGATGAACCACGTGTTCTCCCGTTTTGGGTTGCCCTCACGGGTTAACTCAGACAGGGGAACCCACTTCACAGCCGAGGTGATGCAACAACTTTGGCAAATGCTCGGAATCAAGGCCCAGTTGCAAATTAGCCATCACCCGCAGTCATCAGGACAGGTGGAGCGGACTAATCGCACCGTGGTAAATTTGCTGAAAAAGTTTGTTGTTTCCAACCATCGGGACTGGGACACCCGACTCCCACTGATCCTCATGGCAATTCGAGCCACCCCTCACGAATCCACAGGGGTGGCCCCCTTTGAAATGATGACCGGACGGCGAATGACGCTCCCCCTGCACCTGATGTACTAGCCAGGAGAAACAAACCTAGCCACGGCATACACGGCCTCCCAGTACGTGGAGGACTTGCAAGCCCACCTCCGAGCCACGTTTGCATTTGCTCAACAACGGCTTAAGCAAAGTGCAGAAGGTCAGAAAACCTACTACGATAGGAAAGCCTCACGAACCGAGTTCGAAATAGGTGATCGAGTATGGTACTACTTGTTCGCGCAACCAAATGCTAATACTCCGCGTGCCCAGAGGGGCATCGCCCGGAAATTTCTTCCCCGGTGGTCAGGACCATACGAAATCGTCGACAAACTGTCACCCGTCGCCTATCAAATTAGGATGAATAAAGGACGTCAGGGGGGCCAACTGAGGTGGGTCCACCGAAATCAGATCAAAAGTCACTGCGGTTTTGAATGTCTGGGAACGCGATCTAGCGAATCTCGGGACCAGCATACGCGCGAAACTGACAAAGGGGGGTCACCAGCTGACTCCGAGTCAGCGGCCCAACCGACACCCTCGACAGACGCGCCAAACTCCGTCGACCGACCTAGCTGAGTATCAGACGTGCAAAAGGGGGGTCAACCTGCACCTACCGAACCCCTAAGTGATACCATACTGAGCGACGCTAATCCGCTTGTCTTTGTTGGTGGCTAGAGGATGGTGTGATATGATGACGACCCTGATGTTGTGCATGACCGCTGTGGTGAGCTGACCAGAAACGGTTGAACCCGGACTTGCAGCGGAAATTGCCTTGATTGAATAACCAGGATTGCTTACGAATGATTGCGAGAAGTGAGCATACTGTGTTTTTCTACTTATTTGCAGACGCTTGGTGCAACACTTAAGGATACGGTCCTAGCTGTAACACCAATAGCATTATGCAGAATTAGACTAGACAACTACAAAACGATTTGCAACTCAAATTCAAAAGATTATTTACACTCAAGGTGTTATAATACTTATGAATGGTATGCTGCGTGAAATCAGTTTTTGCTAACTATAAAAAGCTCCCCCGTACTTAAGGCCTTCAAAAGCAGGTCAGAGTACTCTTTTTAAAGCGTTAGTGAGTCTAGCTAATCGAACTAAGCCCTTTGCCTTCCTTCCCTTAGTCCAGCGTGACTGCCGAGGATACTCTGATTTTTTTTTTCCCTTTCATTTCTTTTTCTCCCCTCCTCCCTTTTTTTTTCCCTTTTCCTTCCGTTATTCTTGGATAGCGCACGACTTTTTGGGTGTTTAATTACGCTATAGGAAGATGCGATAGCTAAGTACCTAGCAACGATAGTGTCGCGCTAACCGACCTAAGACTTCTTTTTTTTTTTTTATGACGAACACCCCCAGGGGGTGGAGATTTGCACCGACACGCAGGTGCCTGAGACAACCTCCCCATCTTTATAAGAGAGCTATGGCCTGAGTATAGTCCCGGGTTTTTGAGTTTTAGAAGGCGAAAGCCTCTTTTTCGTTCTCTCTCTCTTTTCTTTAAGTTGCTGTTCGTTTTCCCCTAGTTACTCATTATATGATACTAGCCTTATAGCCTTAGGAAAAGTTTTCTTCCTTTTCTTTTGTTTGGAATTTCGCGTCTTGCGTCTTTCCCAGGCCCGCGCCTGTTTTGGGACCCGAGTCCCTCAGTTAGCTGACACAGTACCAAGTTAGACACACTGTTAACTGAATACACATAGAGACACATTGAAAACACACAGACATACCCTGCATACACATAACCAGGCAGAGGTTAGGGAAAAGTGGCACCAGTGGTATGTCTTGAGTGTTGCAGCAGAGCGTGAGTGGGACCCCGGCCGTCTAACCGTGGCCTGGACCCTGGCCACGCATCATCTGGACCCGCCAACCTGGACATCCTGAAGATTCATCCCGCTTGACGAAGGGGGGTCTGTAACAACTATTGCCTAGGTCCATTCCACCCTCTAATTTTTTTTTTAGTTTGCTTCTCTTAAAGCAAATTCTCTGCAGTGCATGAATATGCCACTGCCCAGACAGGATCCAGCCTGGTCAGCCCTACAGGTGGTTACCCAGCCACCAACAAAACTCTTTTGAAGCCACTGACCAGGTGACAAAGGAATTTATGCGTCTGCCGAAGGAGTGTATTTCAAGCAGTCTTCTCGGAGCCCGAACAAATGGCTCCAATGGTTTGGAATACACAAATGACCGATCAAAGGAATGTTCATGACTTCTTATCAATCACAAAAGGATACTCTGGCGCCTCGCCCTTCCTGGAACGTCTAGATGGAGCAACAACACCTCCAAGTGGCGAAACTTGGAACTATCCTTAGTGACAATTCACATAAGTAACCGCATTTTACACATCTATACCATGATAATTCTTGACAGACAACTGAACTACGAATGATTCATGTTATATCTTTGTGTGTATGAACATCCTATTTCATGTGTCCTCCATAAAGAATGCAAGATAATCAATATCTCTCAGCTCAGTCAGATTAGACAAGTAGAAGTTACCTCACAAGTTAGTTTATGATGCATTAATTATAGTGTGTGTTAAACGGGTTGTGTGGGAAAACTGATTTGCCAGACTGACCAAATTTAATGCCAAATTATTAATCTTTTTAATAATTTTCCTCTTAAAGTCTGCGCGAGCGAACAGAAGGGTGTGCCATCACCTGCTGAAGCCCCACCCAGAGACTTTAAAAAGGACGAGCAGAACCCCGCTCGCTCTCTTGCCCTCTTCCTGCTCTCACAAGCCTCAAACAAAAAAACTCCCTGGCACGACCCGCAAGTGTCCCAGGCTGCTCGAACTCTTGGTTCAAACTTGCAAACCACGTGGCCTTTTTCTTTCCTGGCAGGATCCGTTAACGAGATCGGATCCTCGCTCCACGCCACGCCAAAGCAAGTGCAAACTGCAACGCTGACTAAAGACTCTTTTGTTTTGTTGTTTTTTTTTTTTTTGTTCCACTATCGGTGCTTACCCGCCCGACCTTCGCGGTCCCGGGTACACTTGCAACGCACCGCCGGACTCAAGGTTGCGCACCTCAGCCGCTCAGCACCTCACCTGCTATTCGGTGGCGCCCCGCCGCGGTGCTAGCTCACCTCCAACGGCTGGCCTTCCCCGTACGCAGGCGCGTAGCGGACCGAACTCCACCTGGAACCGGGCAGCCGTCCGGCAGAACCAACCTCACCAACTCGACCAACCAATCAAGGGACGAGCCGCGCAACTACGTCAGGCCCCTGGCGTGGCTCCCTGGCTCACCTGTGTAATAAACCTTTTTTTTTTTTTCCTTCCCTTTTTCAACGAACATTGACTATTTTTCCCCCTTGTCAAAAGGGCCGCCACTTCTGTTTGTTTCTACGCAACTCCAATTCTCGTAAGTGCGCTTGATTTCTACCTCGGCGTATCCACTGTGTGCCACTTACGTTTGAAACATTACAAATCTGGCAGGTCAAATTTTCTCTTTTCCCTGTTTCTTTATTCATTCGCATTCCTTCCTTATTTTCATTCGCTTGATTTTATTTCTTTTCTTCTGACGGTAAAATAGTTAGATAGGCAGTATTTTGATTCTGTAGTATAGCAATCGTGAATAAATGCATGTTTTATGAACTATATTCCGCCTAAGTCATCTGTGTTTCCGAGTGGATTATTCTTCTTTTGTTAGTACAACGAACCACTGAATATCGAGTGTGGCGACTTTAGATTATCAATGACTGATGAAAGAAGGATTTTGGTCGTTGTTTGCTCCTGTTAACCCAAAGCAAAAACAACGTGGTGCCCCAGAGGTTATCGAGGTAAATACAATTGACCTCTGTAACGTCCAGATTATTAATTCGTCCAAAAGACGACCCAATTATCGCTACAATATACACATATACATATATATATATACATACATATACATATATATATATATATACACACATATACATATATATATATATATATATACACACATATACATATATATATATACATATACATACATATATATATACATATACATACATATATATATACATATACATATATATATATATACACATATACATATATATATATATATACATATATATATATATACACATATACATATATATATATATACATATATATATATACACATATACATATATATATATATATACATATACATATATATACACATATACATATATATATATATATACATATACATATATATACACATATACATATATATATATATATATATATATACATATACATATACATATATATATATATATATATATATATATATATATATATACATATACATATATATATATATATATATATATATATACATATATATATATATATATATATATATACACATATATATATATACACACACATATATATATATATATATATATATATATATATATATATATATATATATATACATATATATATATATATATACATATATATACATATACATATTAGGGGTGGGAATCTCTGACATGAGGCCGATTCGATATGTATCTCGATACACAGGTTGCGATTCGATTGAAAAACGATTATCTTTCAGAACAGAACGGTTCGATGCGGTTCGATTAAGTTTGGGAACGATACGATTTTCGATTCGATACGATTCATTTCAATATTCAAAACTTATAGTGACATTTGTTGCTTGTAAACATTAATCTTAAAACACCACAAATTTTTACAGTATCTACAAATGTGTTTAAAAAAACAACAACAACAAAAATGTCTTCTATATTTTTATATATTGAATCAATTATTTAAATGGACCGCAACAAAGGGCTGGGCGATATGACTGAAAAATGTATCAGGTTAAATATTTATTAGTTGTTATTGAGAGTTATAATTGTTTTTTATTTTTTAGTTTTTTAAAAATTCAAAATAAGGATCAGGAAAAAAAGGCTGATAATTCAATTTGAAATATAAATATTTAACCTTTAAAAAGACACCAACACAATTAAACAGAATATGTGCACATTGTGAAGTATTTCAGAAACATAAATTTAAGACATGAAATAAACCTACCGTCCAGCCAAAAGAAATATGAAGCCACCTTATGGAACAATAAATCTATCAAACACATTTTAACCACTTAATATATCCAAAAATATTTCCAAAAGTTCATTTCCCTTTTTAATCAACAATTTTTGTATTTAACAATATTTGTTTTTCTTTTGCCATCATATTCATTTTTGGTTAATGTATGACATCTTTTTGTTTTTTTTAATCTGAGACAAGATGATGACCACGGAATCACTACTGTTTATGTTTTGTTTTTTTGGGCTGTCGTTCATTTTGCGTTTGATGACGTAATCACGGGCACGTCTCAGTTCTCCTATCTGCTGCTCATGCTAGTTGTATACATTGACAGGGAGCCACAAACTGAGAAATGAGATACTTGCAGTGTGCTTTTAGCTTAGCTGGTGTGTTGGCTGTGGGACATACCTGTGTCGTTTGAATCCATGCATTGGATCGTCACGGGAGTGATTCTTTTTGGCTCGCGCGCAGTACCAACGCCGGCCCGGGACATACAAGTGCACAGAGAGGACTCGATAGCAATGGGTTAGCTTCTGCTAACTGTTGCATGTTGTCACTCGTTGTGCGCGCGCGCGCCGTGTCGCGAGCACGGCGTTGACGGTAGGCTCCTCCCCAAGGTGCGTAACGTCTTTACATTATGTTTACAACATCCGGGGAATGAAGAGTCTCTGAACGCTACTTTGCTAGCGCTCTGTAAACAGGGAAGTAGCTTGAATATTGATGCTACTGAAATGTAAACAAAAGAAGTAGAGCACGGCGCAGAACTCTTGCTATTGTTATGAAAACCATAAAGCCTCACTCGCAACCGATTCACAGCCACGCGATATCCGGTCCACAGCTTTACAAGCGATGTATCTAAGGATTCCCGGCGGATTTTGTATCGGTTGACAAGTCTGCTACCGATACGGCCGTTTAGCTCCCCTTGACGACCGATGGTTCGGTCGAATCGTTTTTTTCTCCCACCCCTAATACATATATATACACATATACATATATATATATATACATATACATATATATATACATATATATATATATACATATATATATATATATACATATATATACATATACATATATATATATATATACATATATATATATATATATACATATACATATACATATATACATATATATATACACATATACATATATACATATATATATATACATATATATATATATATACATATATATATACATACATATATATATACACATACATATATATACATATACATATATATATACATATATATATATATATATATATATATATATATATACATATATACATATATATATATATATACATATATACATATATATACATATATACATATTGTAAGGGAAATCGGTCCAATTAATTATTAAATCAATAACTGGTTTCAAGGGGTGGTTACCTGAATCCCAGTTAAGTTAAGGATACACCTACATAGATGGCGGATCTTAACACCGGTGTTTTACACAAAAGGCTAGCAGTTTTAGCACCATGTGCCTTACGCTACCCAACAAAAGGGAGTCAACTTAACACCTTGAGAAGTGTGCTGTGACTCAAATGGTGGTCTGAATGCAGAATTTCGTGCACTAGACTATTTCCTCAGCCTAAAGGCTTGTAACGTAATCAGGTAGCTAAGCTGATTGCGCCACGTGAGGTTTGGAATATATTTTTAACCCAATCAGAATTCGTGACGAGTTAGAAAAAACATTCCCAGGCCTAAAAAAAAGTTTTGCATGCAATAAAAAAAAAAAATGTGATTGTTACTCTCCCACTTTTGTGTGTGTAACATTCACATAGTCGACAAATTCATTCTCTTCTCAATAACTAGTCGTTAGACTGTTATTTAGCGCTTCAAATACACTGCTTTTATACAGCGGATTAGCTCTGGCATAAAGTTATAGTTAGGTTGCTATGGAAACGAGTTGAAATTTTCCCAGAAGAACACGCTGCACTAAGCTGTTTTTGGATTGTTACATGTGTGTGTTTCACAAAATATGTAACATAAATTGGCCTCACAAAGGGGCACCATTATGTAAGGGAAATCGGTCCAATTAATTATTAAATCAATAATTGTTAATTATTAAATTAATAATCAATTGGCTCATTAATTGAAGGAGACTCAAACTTAATATTTAAATTAAGTTGAGCTTGCCTGCGGAGCACCACATCTCTTTTTGATAATTTTATCAGGATAACAGATGAGAACCTCGTTGAATCAGTCATTAAAATGAAGGTTGTGCCCTTACTACAATTTTGTGAGTTCTTTGTTCAGCTTAGAGGTCACTATAAATTGATGAAACACACACACAGTAAACCAGGGGTTGAGTTTTGTGCACGTTTATTCTCTAACCTAGGTGGGATAATCTACTTAGAATTTAAAGAAGCAAAACTAACTACTATGATAGGAAATGAAACGAGAACTAAAATAATAAAAATAATCAAAGGGGAATAAAAGAAGAAAAGAGAAACGGTCTTAACCAAGGTGATGGATTCCTTGAATCAACCAACATGGGACCCACAATCAACCTAGTTTGCACCAATTTGTACTAGGGCGAAGGCCTGCAAAGTTGCACTTAGGGATGGGGTTGATCTGAGAAGCAGGACCCTGGATGGAGACTCGCCAAGCCCGTTTGAAGATAGAATGGAGAAGGTTCAGTTCAGGAGAGGGAGAGACAGGTCGTCCGGCTGGCCAACTGAGCGTCACGGGGTCAACCTGCTGGCTGGGGAGAGGCCCTCTTGGTGGAGGCCTCAGGGTGCTTGGGAAAAGCACCATCCGTTGAGCCTTTGCAGGGACTAAAAGCAGCGTGTTTCGCTGCGCCTGTCGCTACACGCGATGGGTTCTGTTCATTGCCGTGTGCTGGAGGTTAAGCTAGCTGGACTAGCCCTTTGTCTGGCAGCCGCGCCGATGGAGACCAGGAAAGAGCAAAGAGGAGCCAAGGAGCAGTGAAGAGAGCGGGAGCCAAAGAGCAGCCAAGAAGAGGAAGAGCAGCAGGCAGGGAGCGTGCTTTTAAATTGGGAGGGCGGCGGCCTCCACACCAGGGGGGCCGGGTGAGACCACAGTGGAAAGTTACCAGCTGGGGGAGGTTTTTGGTAGACTAATCAGATTGAATCTGGATCCCATGTTTGTTAAGATTCTAAGGTCAGAATTCAACCAATGCAACACGTACAATTGAATACCTCAAATGAAATGTTACCTAGCTTACACTGTTAAAACGTGCATACACATGAAAGTTTAGTGGAGAATCTGCCACTGCAATGGAACATTTTCATGACATTTCATGGAGTCAACATTTCACAAATGGCAAACATAACATTTCATAATTCATTGTTCTGTTGCAAAATAAGAAAGTCAAGTTTCTAAGAAGGCTTTTACTGTTCTGATTTGTGTGTGTGTGCGCGTGCGCGTGTCAGTCAGAGCATGTGTGGCTGTTTGTGGGGGATGTTCTTGTCCTCCCCACCCCCCACAGTGGCATGTTCAGGCCACAGGAGCTCAATTCCTTTGGAACTGAGGTTGCAAAAAGTTACAACCGGCCGATAATCGTTACAATATATATACATATACATATATATATATATACATATATATATATATATATATATATATTAATGGTGTCAGTTAAACGCGTTTTTAACGGCGTTAACGCAACCCCCTTTTAACGCCGTCATTTTTTTTAAACGCGCAATTAAAGCTCATTCGGAGCTTTCACCTGGCAACTAGATCATTTGTGTTTCACTTATGGGAGTTCGCCACTGTGGATACAGATCAGCGGTAAATGCAAGGCTTTCATTAAAATACTTAAAGCTGATTGGGCAATGACAACCTGTGCGTGGTCTACCAAACTTTTGTTTTGACCAATCACGGTAATGGATGAACAGTTGGTCTGCGTTGACGTTGCTGGTTCGAAAAGAAAAAACAAAACAAAAACACAACAAACGGGGAAAGAGGAGCATCATGGCGAGCCGTAAAAAGGATGTAAATTCAATTTTGAACGGCAAGTTTACTTTTAAAAATTACCTAATGGTGGTGTTGACAAGAGCAAAGTAATTTGTATGTATTGCCATCGCGAACGGAACTACCATCGCAGCACGTCCAGCTTAAAATACCATTTGATGGCCAAGCACACCGTTGATGCCGATTCTCCGACCCCTCGTCAAACCCAGGCATCCATGGATAATTTCCGACAGAAACCAATGGATGAATCAACTAAGAAGAGACTCACCGAAGCCATAGCTAAGTGGGTGGCCACGGCGTGTAGACCTATTAGCATCGTGGAGGACGAAGGGCTGGCCGAAATACTTCGCATTGCGTCCAACGACTACACGTACGAATTGCCCTCGAGAGCCACCATTGCTACGCGCATTCAAGACCTGCACGAAACGGAGAAAGCTAAGGTAAAGGAGTCCTTGGAGAAAACGAAAGCCGTCGCGCTCACCGGCGATTACTGGACGTCCCTCAGTAACCACAACTACCTCGGGGTAACTGCCCATTATTTTGACACTGACTGGGTGCTTCGCTCCCATGCTTTGATTGTTATGAAGACCGAGGACCGGCATTTCGCCGATACTGTCGCAGAGCACTTCAGGCAGGTAGCTAGTATATGGGACATCGAATCCAAAGTTGTCTCACTGACCACAGATGGCGCACGCAATATGATCGCAGGAGCCAGGCAGCTCCCCTTTGAACACATGCCGTGCACCGCACACATTGTGCACCGAGCTGTCACCGTTTCACTTCACAATAGCCCGTTTGACGGCGCGCTGGCCAAGTGCAGAAAAGTCGTGGGACACTTTAAGCACAGTCCAGCAAACCAAGCGGAGCTCGAGCAACAACAAGTTGCCCACAACCAGAAGAAGGAGTCACTTGCCCAAGAAGTGCCAACCAGATGGAACAGTACTCTGGAATGGTCAAGCGCGTCCTGCGGAATGCTGATCCCCTGAGAGCTACGCTGGCCCTGCACACACCCACTGTCCCCATGCCAACAGCTGCTGAGCTAGAGAAACTCAAGAGGCTCGAGTCTGTGTTGGAGCACTGCAGGTGGGCCTAATTTATTGTGTAGACCCTGGCTATCCATGTTGTCTGCATGTTTGCTTAATAAATAACCTATACAGTATCTGCCAGAACACCACCAGTGTAAATGACTGCATGTGTGTGTGCGTGCATGCGAGTCAGTTTTGTATGGAAAACAGTAGGCCTACTTATTTCCCTACTAATATGTCCTTCTATATTATTCTAGGTATGTGTCTGATCTCCTGGGAGGAGAAAAGTTTGTCTCTTGTTCAGCAGTGCTTCCAGCATTGTGTTATCTCTCACGTGTACTGGAGGTCACTGAGGATGACCCTGCTTACATGGTCAAGTACAAGCAAAGCTTTGCAGCAGACATGGATACTCGCAAGAAGAAGACCAGCATCACATGGCTGAGAGTTGCCACGGCATTTGACCCAAGGTTAGATTGCCAAGCTTCATTCTTGCACTAAACCTCAGGATCTTCTCTCCCTCCTTCTCCCCATCCCACTCTTGCTCTCACTCTCTCCCTCTGTCCCTCCTTTCCTTTCTCAGTGCGTGTGTGTCATCTACTTGTAAATTTC